>NC_087088.1:4089393-4392424 GCF_963855985.1 Ostrinia nubilalis | reverse complement strand
GTAACGAAATTAATCGGATCAATTTTGGAAGATTTGAAAACTTCTACTAAGATTAATAACTAAAATATAGCATCAAAAACAAATGCGTTATTCGCCTCTCCAAATAGGCCAATATAAAGCCCCGTCAACCCATGGCATATTACATCCATCATCCCCACAAAAAATATTGCACTCTTTCGCAGGTCACACGCCTAACAATCCCTTCGAGCCGGCAAAAACGAAACACCCAAGTTTCATCTTCATATTTTTCGAGTGAAACCTCTGTGGATGATCACCGACCAGTCTTTGTAGATACGCCGTTCGATGCCTGAGGCATAAGGTAAATTAATCAGTAAACACACATCGATAACGTGTCATGAAGAAGACACAATTCAGAAAGAAGAAGAATTCAAAAGAATCTCTGCTTCTGCCAAATGTTTTGTTGGCCAACAAACGGCTTAGAACGGCAGTATAAGACTTTTTGAAGCCGTTTTATGCCACCAATTACTGGGCAGAAGAAATACAATGGTAGCTACATAATTCAACACACCTTTTATACTCTGTATACAATGACTAAACTAATAAGGCATGAGCGACTAAACGAAAACTATCTGCATAAAGGTATTTATAAAACTTTTCAATAAAGCGCAGGACCGATTGCAATCCCATATCCTTTGTCCAGTAGTAGGCGTTTTTTGGTTAATAAAAGGTAAAAACAAACTGTTCTATTTTGGCTGTCAAAGGTCTGTGGCAAAGAAAGGAAACCTTTGCTGGGGTCTCATTAAGATGGCGTGGCCCCGCTAAGTGATATCGAATACCAATTTTTTGCTAAGAACAAGGATATCAGTAGCACCTAACAAGACTCTTTCTTCTGCTTTCGACGGGCTGTGTAGCTCAATCAGAATAAACAACTAAATTATGAGTTGTGCAGAATATAAGTATCTAATGCGAAAAAAAAATGTGCGGACGGATGATGTTGGCGTACTTCTTGATGCCAAAAATACTAGTTGGATTTAAAATAAACTTTACAATAACACATACATATAATTATGTAGTTTAGATAAGTATATCATCAAAATAGCACATAGTGTTTATCATACTAATTGGTAAGTCTTTTTTTTTATTCACGCGAATGTTGGCACGGGCAAAAGCTGATAAGTCAAGATGAGCATGTTTTATAGATTCTGTTCTCTTCGCTTTTGCATAGTTAATAGTTTTTCATATCTGAAATTAATAATGCTTCATAGATTATTGAATACTTTTAAACTATCCAGCATCTATGCACTGAGAATCTGTTAGCCATTGTTTACTGCAGACATAGTTGAGTAGAGCGCTAAAACGTCGTGACATGGGGAGGAGACATCTAATAAACTAACTTAATTAATTTATAACGCACTAAACTCGCCCATCGAGAATGTTATGCAGGACGTAGAAGTGAAATGGGTCAAGAGATACGTGGATGTGGCATTTACAGTTTTTTTTAGAATAGAATAGAATATACTTTAATTCACGATCAATACAAACCATTGAGTGTATGCATGCCTCTTAATTTTTATTTATTTCAATGGTTTTCTAGATAAAATTAAGGCATACGATTAAGGTTAAGATTATATTTGTAGTAGCGATAAAATACTCATAATGAAGACACAAGTCAGTTTTATGGTAGTGAAGGTATTTGAATTAGTACTGCTCTTTTATCCTGTTGTATTCGTCTCTGCGCAATTACTTTAAGAAAATATTTTAATAACAATAAATTAATTATATCGAGGTTTATGAATATCGAGGAAATATAGATAATTCCATCCTCCGTTTTACTTTCTATCTCAAAATTGATATTAGAGACAAACCAATTAGCTGTTTCGTCGAATTTCTCACCGCCTGATAGTCAACAAATGATCTGTTATTTAATATTATTTGAAAGAGATAAGTTATAAGAAGATGAATAAAATTATAATAATTTATCATATCTAAAACATTCGCCAATCAACGTCCTAGTTGTTCTCTGTAGTGTGGGAATATCGTCACCTGGAGTCGCTAACTTCTGCATAGCTTTAATATTATGTGCTAAGTTCAACGGGAAATTGAATTTTATGAATAAATTTATAAAGTTTTTAATCATCTGAAACTACGACAAGACATTGTTGGGTAGTATATTGTAGAAAACGTTTTTGTATAATAAGATTATTAGACTACAAATCTTGATTTTGATGTTTTGCCTGTCTTTTTAATAGAAACGAAGTCAATAATTTCATTACAAAAAAAAGTTGTTGAGGAAAGCTTTAATTGGATTATTAATTAATATTCAGAAATATAAAGTTGATCGATTGGTAGCGGCCTGCGTCCAGCGCTTCCCTGCTACCTTTACGATGTCATCGGTCCACCTTGTAGGTGGACGTCCCACGCTGCGTTTTCCGGTACGCGGCCTCCATTCCAGAACCTTGCTGCCCCATCGGCCGTCAGTTCTGCGTACTATGTGCCCTGCCCATTGCCACTTCAGCTTGCTAATCCGTCGGGCTATGTCAGCGACTTTAGTTCGTTTATTCGTCCGACATTAAGGGAGGCCTATGTTCAGCAGTGGACGTCCTGTGGCTGAAATGATGATGATGATGATGATGATGAATATAAAGTTCCAGTTGAGGCAAATGTCCATAGATTCGAAACTTTGACTTTAAAAGTGGCTACTTATGAATAAGCTTGTTATTTTTCTAATACACACAAAACATTTTTATTGTCCTTTATCCCAGCAGTCATATTATTCAAAACCCGGTCTTTGTCACAGTTTTCCACCAAATAAGGATTTAGGCCTTTGACAAACGAAGCGACTTGCTGTTTAGCTACGAGACGAGGATGATGCGCGGACATTGTTGTAAATTATCTAAAGTAATTTACTTAGGTAGTATTCATGGAAAAGGCTATTCGACCTTCACTTGATTAATTAAGCTAATTTGGTTTTCGGCCTAGAATAGGTTTCATTCAGGCTGAAATGGGTATAAATACCAAAACAAGTTATAGTTACGTTAATCAAAATTTATATCTATCTACGAGTAATTAAGTTTTCCATGTTTTATCTAGGGCTTAAAAAGAAGACTTGTAAATAAGAAGCGCCATATTTCTTGGTCACTGAATAAAGATATTTTGTTGTTTTGTAGATCATCATCATCATTTCAGCCATAGGACATCCACTGCTGAACATAGGCCTCCCCCAATACTTTCCATGTTGATCGATTGGTAGCGGTCTGCGTCCAGCACTTCCCTGCTACCTTTACGATGTCGTCGGTCAACCATGTGGGTGCTTGTAGATCATACTTCGATTGATTTACTTCGCACGCATGGTGTGACCACAGCCTTATTTCGATTTGAAATGTTCCTGTCAAACTAAATCCCTATAGAGCGGTTGATCGCTGCTCCTGCGCTCACTGTGTAGAAAATTGTATTATCCAGCCATATTTCCTCCTTTTGCATATATTTTGCGGGAGTGAATTATGTCTTTATGCGGAAAAATGGATATTGGGATGAAATATCAAACCGAAATGAAATTTTGTCTAAGTCAAATAACGTTCAAGATTGATACAGTTACTCGTTTGAACAGATTTCGATGTTTGAACATTAGTCTCATGTGTCATTAATTAGTACGAGAATGTTGTAGACATGCTAATTTATCAAAATAGGCTATCATCGTTTCTAGGAAAAAATGCAGAAAAGGATAATCCTATCCAGTATATTTTTAGAAAAAAAATAGTTTGTATGAGATTTTAAACATTCGCGTTCCATTTCAACTAAAATTGAAATCATCATCATCATCATCATGTCAGCCATAGGACGTCCACTGCTGAACATAGGCCTCCCCTAATGCTTTCCACGTTGTTCGATTGGTAGCGGCCTGCGTCCAGCGTTTCCCTGCTACCTTTACGATGTCGTCGGTCCACCTTGTAGGTAGACGTCCCACGCTAGAAAATAGAAATACACGGGTCTTATCTTATCGCGAAATTTATGAATGAGTAACACTATGAAATGTTTGTAATAAATGTAGGTGTAGGACGTAGGTACTTAGGTAAATAACAAGTAATTGAATTAGAATTTCCTTGATATTTTTTCGGCTACAAAAATATTTTAATAAACATACTGAAGTGAGGTTGCGAGTGTATTTAATATTTGACAAGGAGGTACTTAGGCCCTACGAGTGCCTGCGGTGCGGTAAATCGGACCTTCGATTATTTAGGGATCAAATTGTATGTAGATAGAGCTGAGAAAGGTTCGAAGGAATAGTAACTACGAAAACTTTGAACTTGGAAATAATATGGAAAATATCAATTTTCCTCCTCCCACCCATTTGTGGGTGGGTGTTTCTATCTATTGCTGTTTCAGCATTTTTGACTCATAAAAATATATATAACCCGATAGATCTGAGAAAACGGCATCGCTGTCCGTCACTCGCACATTGATTTTGAGCTCAATAACTGAAATTAATAATACGATGAAAAAATATGGGTCATGTAAAATAAACACTCCAAAACTAGATACATATATCAGATGTCATTAACCCAGAGTCCACTTTATTAAACAAGATGTCTTCATCTTCATTAACTCAGTCGTTGGAGGTGCGTAATAAAGAACGAATGTCGAAACTCGTTCATTAACTTTTGATTGGTTAGACTTTTAGACCGATCACCGCAAAATCTAAGGCAGAGATGGTTTTTACCGTTTTTAGGACCTTAATTTTACAGTCTCAGTGGTATCCATCATTGTACAAATTCAGTTCCTCGCGGGCCCATTCGAGGGGCGAACAGAATGCAATTTCCGCGACAAAGGCCCTTGGGCCCGCGTTGTATTTGACCGTCACAACTCGACATGTTTTATTTCTTTGCTTACATTATTGGGAATCGAATAGTTAATCGGAAATTTATAGCCGGTTAAACTTGAAGGTTAAACCAGCGGGTTATGTTAGTCTGAAAAATCCCAGAAAATAATGTTATAAATCGATCACAATGAACGAAGTCACCGATAGATTAACTTTGTGAATAAATGAACGAATTTTGAACGCTGTATCTGTGCGCGCGGTAAACGAACCATGTAACATTGAAAATTGTGGTTCTTAGGTGTGTGCGCGTTTAGGTATTGAAAGCTAAATAATGTAACTAGATGAAAATTTTTTGTTACTTTAATATACATATTAACCTAAAGACAAAGTTAAACAATGTTTAACAACAAGCCAATCAACCAAAAGCAACTCTTAAATCTTGGTAATAGGTAGCTATCATTCTTGTTTCTAAATACAAAAGATTGATTGACTATCGAAATATTATTATCTCCGAATATAATATTCAGGAAGTATCATCAACCTCATATGTTATTCACCCGAAACGAGCGTATAGTCACCAACCTCGCTTACACCGACTGAACACATTCACCTGCCAATCAACCCTCACGCATCCCTACCCTATACCTGCAGGGTAAGTATACCTGGTCTTCGTCCAACACCTCTTGGATGGAAGCAATCATCGGACATTGACCCGACCTGATCAATATTTCGCTTTTCATACCAATTGACAGGCCCGGTCGAGTTATTTGGATAATAGTTTAGACGGACGCGTTCCCATACACTTTCGAGCAAGGAATTGGGCCTTAGTAAAATGGATGGTTCTTTGATAACCTCTACCTAAAATTTTGACTTTGATAGAACCTAAAATTTGGCAACATAAGAGCGTTGTTCGTCATCCGGTCAAAAAGGCATAGAATACATATTTTTTGTAGTCCCATTCCATATTAGCCCTGTGACTCGTTTGCTTTGATACAATCTGTTTTTGACGGGGCTACGGTGCGTTTTGGTAAAAAACATACACAATTTTAGGATTACTTTTTATTCCCATTAAAAAGGATTAGCCCGAGCAACTTTTTACTAATCTAAAATTGTAATTTTTATCATAAAACGTAAACTGTGTGAAGGTGTGAAACGTAAACGTAACATGAGATTACGTTAGGTGTACTCGCTAGCAAGAGCGTCAAAATATTATATTAAGATTTTATTTCTTTTTTAAAAACACTGACATTCTAATTTACGCTGAAGACATGAAAAATTTTAAACAAATTAAATCACCTTACTATTGTGTTTTACTGCAAAATGACCTTGACGCGCTTTGTGCTTATTGTAATTTTAATCATTTGACTCTCAATATAAATAAATGCAATTCTATCTCGTTTTCGCGGAAAGCGAAGCCGATTGACCATCATTACCACCTAAATAACATAGTTCTTCAAAGAGTGACAGAGGTGAGAGATCTGGGAGTTCATTTAGATTCCAAATTGACATTTAAAACACACATAGACATCATGACTGCTAAGGCTTACCGAATGCTGGGATTCGTTTTAAGAACGGGAAGAGATTTTAAACTATGTTCTACAGTTTCATTACTTTACAACTCGTACGTAAGGTCCATTCTGGAGTATGAATCATCTGTCTGGAACCCACAATACAAAATATACATTGACTCAATAGAAAAAATTAACAAAAAGTTTGAAAAACACTTACGTTACAAGCTGATAAGTTTGGCGGAACACTTCCTAATGTACCATCTCTTTTAGACCGTCGCATTGAGAAAGACCAAGTCTTTCTCTACAAAGTTTTAAATAACCATGTTGACTCCTCTTTTTTGTTAAGTAATATTAGTTTTAGGTGCCCTCGGACGAGTTCGCGTTCTACAAAACTTTTTTCTATTTCTCTCACTAGGACTAATTATGCTAGCAACAGTTTTGTACCTAGATCTTGTAAGGAATATAATAATAGGTTTAACACGATTGACATTTTTAATTCTTCCTTACCATCTTATAAAAAACAATTGAGAGAATGTTTGAATATATAACTTGATTTTAATTTTGACCTACATAATTATTGTGTTTTTAATTTTCGTTTCGTTTCGTTTTCAGCCAAATGACGTCCACTGCTGGACAAAGGCCTCCCCCAAGGTTAATTTATATAATTTTATTAATATTTAACTTTTTGACATTTTATAATTTTTATTAAATTTAACTGTTTGACATTTTATAAAATTGACATTGTATTTATTTGACATTTAGAAATTAATGTATAATTTATTACTATTTTATTATTATATAATTAATTTTTAGTCTGCACTCTGTATTAATTTTAACTGTGGAAACTTTGCTGATTTCTGTCCTATTTTTTGTGTGATTATTTGTCTGTATATCAAAATTGTTTGTTTCCCTAATATAAATAAATAAATAAATAAATTCTTGAAAGTAGCCACTAAGGGCGCTGTGCAATTTGTCATACATTTAATGACATGTTTTTACGCAGTCGCTAGAGAGCACACATAACGTAATCTGAGTGTGAGTTTACGTCAAACGTCCTCACTAGTAAGCGCGTTTAAAAAATATATGAAAATTTTAATTCTTGAAAAATTCCGCTAGGGGCGCTCTACAATCCGTCATACATCTAATGACATTTTGTACGCGCTTACTAGTGACGTCGTTTGATGTATACTCACACTAAGCCTGGTCCTATTTCTTGGCTGAAAGTGTAGTTCCACCCGGCAAAACGTGTTTATTATTATTACTGGGTCGTGTGACATGCGTTTTAGGGGTCGATGTTTTTGTTATGGTGTTAAATATTGTCTTTACGGTCGTGTGGCTGTAGAGCTTGATTTGATAAAGCATCTGCCTGAAGCTTACGCTTGGAATTTGAAATGCCTTTCTTTACTAAAAATACCTACTACAAGTATAAAAATTAAGTAATTTTATTTAATACTTATAATTTTATTAACTTTCAGGTAAGTTATTTAAAGGCGCTGGATGTAGGCAGGCCACTACCAACCGCGCGATATGGAAATCATTGGGGGAGGCCTATGTTCAGCAGTGGACGTCCGCTGCTGGCTGAAATGAAGATGAAGCTATTTAAATACTTTTGTTAAAAGTGACCATTAGTCCAGAGGTTGAAGGAAATCATTATTTCAAAATTTATTTCTCGAGATGTTTGTAAATGTGAATAAGATACATCGCACCCTTAATAATGAATGGGCACAACTCCAAAATTCAGTTTTTTGGGAAAAGCCAAAAAACCAATCGGCGGATCGCGGTTTTTTACATAATTGGCTCTAAAATCTTTATTTTATCAGCTACAACTTTCAAATAAAGCATACTTCATCTCTGGTATCTGTTATATAATTTGACATGAGACATTTTTGAAAATATTGATTATGAGTATGTAAAAAAATTGTTTAAAAAAATATTTCAAAGTTAGGCCTTTATTTTACTATTTCTGTTGTTGTGATTTTGGGTATTACTTGTACTTGTGCCCATCTAATTCTTAGGCTGAATTGTTTTATATGGCATATTCCCTAATATTGCTCTCTAATATTTAAAAATAAGTGTATTATTCGATTTTTATATTGATTTACGCCCAATAACATTGGGGACAGTTATTGTGCGGTATAGTAGCTTATAGCCAATTCAGTATAAGAGTAGGGTGCTGAATACTAGAAAATTATTAGATATGTCGAATTAGATTAAAATAAAGACTATTAGCTATTTCTCTGAGAAAACCGACATGAAAATACTAATTTTATGCATTCAAAATATTTTTACTTAGATAGATAGGGACTCTAACCCTATAAAAAATATGCTTTTTATCAAATAAAGAAAAAACCTACAAAAACTTTTTCTGTAAGGTTTTCTGTTATGGATTTGTTTAGGATAATCACTTATTAAAGTCCAACAGCCAGTACCTTGGTATCTTTTTTCCACTATCCTGCTGTCCTGGTGGAAGGAACCGTTCTCCTTATCCCTTACTATAATCACCCACATTATGTGGGAATCAGTTCAAATGGCTATTGTAAAAAATACAATTTAATACTCAAATTGGCGTGTGTAATTTTTGAAGGATTTTAGCAACCAATTTTGAACACAAGAATATCTATTCTGGTGTTCTAACATTCCCCAAAAAATATTTTACTACTAAAGCACCTTAGCCATGCTTCAGATTCAATTTGTGTTATATGGTTTACAAATACAGTCTTTTATAAGAGCACGGATTTGCAGTCCATCGAAGATAGCTGCTTTTAATTTTTCCGTACTCATCATCATTTTGCTTTTGATCATTTTAGTGATTAGAAAGCTCAATACATATCTTTGGCCCTCCAAATAGAAGCCCTTTACGTCCTACTTGACTTCAGTATTGCAAAGAGTCTAGGTACACAAGGTTTACGACGATATTGGACACCCAATATTTATTATTTTGTACAATTTTTATCCCAGAGTAGGTATGCTTGGTTTGTTATCACAAACTCCGTGATCTTTTTTCTTTGCTTTTGTGTACAATATTTGCCACATATTAATAAAAACTGGTGTTAACACAAGATTACATTACGAACTCATATTTTTAAGACAAAAAGCACTTTAGAACTTAAATTTAGACAAACTGAAAATTTCAAGGTCTAATAGCTGATCAGTAAAATTGTAGTAACTTAATACGTGAAAAGATAATTTTAAAATAAATTCGATGTATCCTCAGTCCTCAGAACTGAGTGATTAATTAGCATCAATTTATGTGACCGTAATAAATTAAAGAATATAATTATAAATTATAACACTAACATATTAAAGTAATTCACCTTTTGGCTGACTAGTGCGTTTATTCATGAAATAAACAAAGAAAAAAGCCAACCCGAGCCCCGAGTGAACGTTAATAGCCTTAACACGTAGGTATGTCTCTTATTTTATAAATCATTAGTTTATTTGTCGGGAAGTATTTCATAACCACCGCTTTATTTCTTAGCATCGCGATAAAACATTCTATAGGCTCCTAATCAACCAATAGGTATGAAAATTAATACCAAGAAGCAAATTACTTTTATAGGAGAGTTGTAAATTTAACTACAAACACCCATCCATGGTCCGCCTAACTAAAGTTAAAGTTATATTTTATAATTTTCTATGATTAACGGGACTTTATCAATGTAATAAAAATGAAAATGTAACATATTATTAGAAATATATGGAATTAATTAGACTTAGCTCACTAACACTTACTTAAAAGTTTGTCACACAAAGGCACAACTCCAAATTGGACCACAGTCGCGGGGGCCGGATTCGACAAATATCGGCATGTCTCTGATTCAGCCCTTCTAGCGGGAAGATAGATGAAAGTATGGAAGGGGCACAAAATGTAGAACTCTTTTATCTGATCATTGTTTTCGATTTCTGTGAAAGCCATCTTGTAGATCTGACGAAAATATGCCTCTCTAGTACAAAAAGTAAAAAACCAAAAATTTTGAGTTGTGCCCCTATATTATTAAGGGTGCGACATGTTTTTTACTATTGTTAAACTCTATGATAGGAAAAATCTTACTTGTAGTTAAAAAATTGTATCGATTCTTTGACTTGCATTCCAACTGCTCGTGACTCTATTACCTGCTCAAAAATATGAAAATAAATCGGCAACTCAGCTGCTATTACTAAAGAAGATTGTTTTTTCCTTTCAGAGCCACACGTTACTCACCACAAAGCGCTATCTATAAAATCGTGCATTAATTAATTATACCGCGGCAATTTCAAAGTAATTAAGCAATTAAATCATTACTTTGGATTAAAATGATCGTAATTACAATAATGACTCGCTCGCATACACGCTGACCTACATTTACATAAATTATAAGCTTCGTGAAATGGCGGTGACTTGCTTTAAAAGGTACTATTAGTTTGAATTGAACGGGTCTTCGGTAAATGAAACGAATTACATGTGTGGCCCCTAAGCTACTATCAAATGTAGATTTCCACAATTTAGTTTGAGTATTGTGTCTTTACTTTAAGGTCGAATTTAATAAGATATTTTTTTTTAATTTTTGGAGTAGGTTAATGTACTGGTGACTAACTTAAATACGCTTTTATCTTGATGATATCACATTTGTTTTTGAAATTATAAAATGTATGCTGAAATATCACAAGATTCTAGAGCTCAGGCTAAAATGGGGCACAAGGCTATTTACGAAGCATCCTATATCTACCCTAGATTTTTGTTATACATAGTGACCACTTTTTTCAATCGCAAAAAATGGAAAGTAAAAAAGCCGCATTCTGAAGGAAATCTTAAATTGTCTACATCAAAAGCCTAATTTGCCTATTTATTAGATCACACACTTTCAGTGTTTTAAAATTACCAATAGTAGGTACCACACCTTTATAGAAAATTTCCGCATAAAATCGGAAAGGCTCTTACGGCGAAGGCATTAATATTCCCGTTGCAAACAGCGGGTAGGCAAAGACATATCGACCTGACATCCTTATGAAATGTGTAATTTTGTGCGCAATTAACTAAATTACTGGCTGTAGTAAGCCTTGTCACAGTTAGACGAAAACGAACACTTTACTTTGTCTGGACAGGACGCAATTGACACAAACACAACGTATAAGTAAAGGTCAGTGTTAAAGTTAGACAATAGACATTAATTTTACGTAGCAATGGCGTTAAAATTTTGTCAATATAATAATTAAAAATATCAAATTCTTATTTTTTGATATTGTCAAAATATACTGTAAAACTGTTGACCAATATTTACAGTTCATTTATAATAGAGTCCAATCAGACAGATAGTGTTAAAGACATAATATTCGCCCAAATGCTGAATTTAAGTGTGGAAAATTAGGAGAGAAGAGAAAACCTTTGATGTCAATAAAAATAATTATTGTTGTACCTACGAATTCTTAAGTTGCACTATCTAACTTTAACGGAGTTTGACAGATTTTTGACGTTTGTTAAAGTAAAAGTAAGATGGTGCAACCCAGTCAAATTGCCTCGCTTTTGAGTGAAGTGGCTGGTCTGACAGACCACTGGCCATTACACAACGATGTTTCTCTGTCAACTTATGTCAGAGCTGTGTGTTTAGCGTGAATATTTAATGTCAAAACGTCGTGTCGAGTTAGATTCTAGCCTAACGTCTTGGAACAAGTTAAGTGGAAGCTATTTCTAACGTTTTAATAATCGCTGTCTACGTTGAATGGCGTTTTAACTAGTAACCATTATGTTTGTTTGTTTAAAGTTAGCTTTGTATTTACTTCAGGCACCACACAATTGTTTAGCTAGAAATAAGGCAGACTTTTAGGTAATGAGTTTCTCTTTGTTCTTAAAAATTAAAAGAAGTTTTAACTAAGCCACTGTTTTGTCTCGTTTCTTCTTAGTGATATCAAAATTTAATTAAACTGAATGTTTCAGAACTATACAATTAAAAAATATCGCATGGACAACGACTGCCAAGCTTGGAAATCTAGTCGGCTTTTTAAACACCAATTACGGATAGTTACATAAGCTTCAATGATTTTCAGAGCGTTATTGAACAATGATTCCATTTTATCTTTAGTCTGCAGTTTTATTCGATCATCGGCCATTGTGACCGGTGCATCAATGTGAAATGGCGATAGAGACGCCCCCTTTGTGCAGCTACAGATACATTCTATTGTTAATCGTTCCTATTTTGACTGCATAACATACACATACAGTATTTGGTTTATATGCCTTATCCGTGCAAGTAGATGTCCAAAATGGTTGAATAACATTTAAGGGAACTGAAAATTGATACTAATTTAACTAATTAAATTCACTTTCAAACCTTAAAAAAATTATTTGGGAAGTTCACTGCAAGAAGCGAACAGAAGGATTTTATAATCACATTAACAAATTGATTATAAAGAGCGGTATTCTGAAGAGACGCTGAAAAATTCGAGCAAATTCTATATTTGGACCAGTCAAATATTTGAATAGTATCGATTCATAATACAGGCTTTATGCTTTACTGAAACGATTTAAAGTGCACAATAGGAGTTTACGTTAACCTCTAGCTGCAATCTAAATTGGGCGGCGTTCGCGCCCGCCCTTTGTGGAGCGCCCAGCCGACAATGTTTTCAATGCGTTTGAAACGGTTGCCGGTTAAATGAAAATTTGGGACTGGCTGTAGACAGATAGCTGGTGAATAACAATTTGAAATGGCTGTATATGGGTGTGTTAGTCTAGCATCAAAGGTGCTAGAAATAGAAAAATAATAAAACTTTCTTTGGCCATATCGCACGTGGAGACGATACATCTGTTGAATGACTTGTCGTTCAGGGGAAGGTTGATAGCAAAAGAGCGCGCGGCAGATCGCCTAAGCGCTGAACCAAACAGGTCAAAACCGCACTCAATGGTCCACTCCACGAGTGTACAAGAAAAGCTGCAATGCGGGAGGAATGGCGACGGATTGTAAAGCTTGCCGCCAAACCAGGTTCGGCGACCACGACCATTCAGCCGAGAGAATTGCGACGACGAAGAAGAAAACGCCTAAATTGGTATAGGATCATGGTATCTATTACGGCCATAATAGATTTAAAAAGCTGCGTTTAAGTCTGTGGGTCATTTTTGAATAGGAACATTAAAAAAAACATTAGTAAAGCTTACTTTATTGATGATTTTCAACCAGTAAAATTCAGATTATTTGATTGATCTTCAACCAATTCAAAGAAAAATCTCGTCCCGAAATGTAATTTCAGCTCTAACGAACTAGCGTACACATCATCTAGAGGAGTGCGTCTGCAAATATTGCCTTTAACGCGTACTTTTCTTCGACATCAAACAGGTCTAGACACGTCCATTCTATAGAGACCCATGTCTCTTCCATAAACTACCCCTATGTTAGTTAAAGCTCCATAAAGAAAGAGGGGAAGGGGAGCTCAAGCTTTCTGGACTTTGTTTGGGATAAGGGTGCATCCAGATTAACGGGCAGATCGACAAAGAAATGCAATTAAATGTAAAATAGGGGCTGATTCACACGATTGTTGACGGTGTGACGAATGGGGGTCGGATAGGTGCCAGTCAATTTCTTTTTACAGTTTTCCCATTTGTTTATTTGCAGCCATCTTGGATTCGAGTGGGGCTGTGATTTACAGTTTAATAGAATGATCCCGAAGTAAATGTACCTAAACATTTAATTCGTACTTTTAAAAGGAATGTAACTGGGTTTTTATTATTTAGTGTCTGTGCACTTGAGCATTTTGATTTAATTAAATTGTGATTGTTAACAGAACACTTTCACTCAAACTTCACTTAAAATCTATTTAATAAGCTAAACTCACAACAGGGAAAAAACCCATGATGTGAACAAAAAAATCAAACTCTATTAGCTATATGACAAAATAGAAAAAATGTTTTACTGCATGCTGCTATAAGCTATTTATCCAAAACATTTACGTTTACAGGCAATGTCACATTCTTTAACATATAATTAATTCTTCAGTGTCTGTGTAACTAACTATAGGGCTGGGTTGCACTATCTTACTTTAACTTTGACAAACGTCAAAAATCTGTCAAACTCCATACAAAAATCACCTGTTATCGTTATAGTTACCGTTAAGGTTAGGTGGTGCAACTCAGCCTTAAACATTTAATTAATTCTTGAATCTCTGCGTAACTAACTGTATTGTAGGTATGTAGAGTCGACAGCACATCAACCTATCCATTTTTGTGGCACACTCGCCACTACACTATCGCTATTACCACTACATAAAATACACGTGCTTGTCTCATTCTGCTGTCCCTAAGTCGCAATATCAAAGTTCCCATCCTCAAATCCAATTCCCATGATCAGCCCGCAGGAACCCAGGGATAAGTACCTAATTGGTACTTTAATATGGGTCCCGGAGACAAGTCCAGACGAGTCCCGGTTAATCGTCATCCTATTAATATTGGACCTTTGACCGCTGAACGAGGTGGCTTTTAATACTGACGATCTTAGTTTATTTGTGTAATACTCGGTACGTGTGATCAAGGCTTAACAGACACAGTACACGAAAAAAGCTTAAACGGGCGAGACAGTGAAATATTTACTCGGCTGAAACAGTAATGTAAGCGAGTAGCTGTTCACACTTGTTTTGAAATTAGCACAGTCAGTTCAGTTCTATTGGGACTTTTATTTTATCTGTAGACGTGACGTCAATCATTTGGCCGAGTGGCGAGTGGCGAGACAGTGTACGTTCAGACCTGCCGAGCAAGCGAGCGAGACAGTGCGGAGAAGCGGGAGGGTGGACACTCGGCCTAGTACGTAGAACGGGAGTCGAGCACTCGGCCGATCACTCGGCGCTAGTACTCGGCCGAGAGCACTGTCTCGCCCGTTTACTCGGTACGTGTGATCAAGGCTCTTGAAAATTCGAGCAAGCCTACAATGCACAAGCTTTAGAAGAAACCGCACAAGATCGTGTCGTCGATTGTAATCTTCCCGAGCGTTTCAGCAGTAATTTAAAATGCATAAATCTCCTTGGCTGAGTCGGTCGCTAACTGGATCCCCCGGGCTCTAACTTTCCGTTTTATGAATAGGTAATCGCTTGATGCGAACCGCAAGCCCGGGTAACTAAATCGAGTTTGATAATGCTTGGGAAGTATTACTTATACATAATTTTCTGATCGTAAAAGTACGAATTAAGTACTTATTGTCAAGTATTTAATTTCATGAAATAATCAAATAACTAATTAAGTATTATTTTTAATTTTTAGTCTGTCGTCTATAATAAATTCGACATCAAAGAGATAGTTCGCTCTCTAACCCTTTCGCACCTGAATGAAACGATCGTGAGTTTCTTCTTTGAAAAATTATAATTTCGCGCCAAATTCGTTTCTCCGCGCCAAACCGACCTCACTTGATCGTGCGCTTATCGATCTAACCAATAAAAAACAGTTTTGGCGGCTAAATGAATCAATAGCCGAGAGCGCACCGGAAAAATGGCTGCGTTTCTTGACCCCGTCACTGGACGTCGTAAGTAATATTTATTTTATTGCAATTTTCGTAGGAATTCATTGATATTTTGATTGTATTACATCATTAAGTGTATGTTGCATCTGAATAACTATAAATTTCTTCTATATTCTTAGCAATTACCCATTAAATTTATGAAAAAAAACCCAGCTCACTATCGTGATATCTGGGTTGCAATTGTACCAACGCATGATCGTGACTTTTAAGGTTTTTTTTTACATTTGCCATTGAACAACGACCTCGTTTTGGGCTTCCTCGACGAGGGTGACTGTTCCGAGTTGGACTTTGTCGACAACGACCAAGAGTTTATCCCTCCGCAGCCGGAAAATGATGAAAAACCTGAAGTTGAGCTATCTTCTCCGCCTCACCCATCTGTGGCAGCTGGGCAATTGAATATCTAAGAGGAAGTCTACGTCTGATAGTATGGATGGTAGAAAAGCAGACCCATCTTGTTCTAAAAAGTCAAAGCAGACACCTTGTTCAATAGTAACTTTCATATCCTAGGATCGCAATGTACTGGCGGTATTTCACTCCTGCCCATCGTCTGCAACTTTACAAGGCGCAGGTTCGGCCTCATATGGAATACTGTTCTCATCTTTAGGCAGGTGCGCCCCAGTACCAGCTTCTCCCTCTGGACCCCATTTAACGGAGAGCAGCTTGAATCGTTGACTGCCAGGACATTTCGGATTTGCTTGACCCCTTGGCGCTGCGTAGAGATGTATCCTCATTGTGCATCTTCTATCGCATGTATCACGGGGAGTGCTCCGAAGAATTGTCCGGACTTATTCCTGCCGCCACTTTTCGCCACCGATCTACCCGACAGCACTTCCATCCACTTAGATGGTTGGCAGTCCACAACAGTACGTTTCTCTAGAAACTTCCTGCCCCGTACAACCAAACTGTGGAATGGACTGTCGTCTGCGGTGTTTCCGGACGGATACGACCTGCAAAATTTCAAGAAGAGAGCGTATCTTCACCTTAAAGGCCGGCAACGCACCTGTAACGCAAGGACAGTACTGGGGGCACCGCAATCGACATAGTAAAGTTGTACAGCCAGAAAGGCCTTTTAGTTAATTTCTTCGTTTTTGTGTTAAATTTTTGTTTCCTAAGAAACATGAGTTTATCTCGCAAATGAACATGAAAATGATCTCATATAAAATTATGTGAATTTCGTTTAGTTTCTAATTTGTCTGTTGAAAGAACATTTACATTCCAATGAAAACAAAATACTGTAATGTTGTACCTAAGCTATAATGTTAGCAATTATTAAATAAGTATTTATAACCAGATGCATTTTATTTCATTATAAATATTTTTCTGATAAGCGGACATTATCATTGCATAAAAATCTCATCAAAACTTATAAATGCACGATCGTGAGTTGGTAGAAGTCAGCCCCAGAGCTCACTATCGTGATATCGACTTTCCAAAGTCCTGTTATACGCTGGATTTTTTTTACTATTTTTTAAATTAATATTACCACTTCTTTGCCAAAATAATATAGTTTTCATTGCAAAACAAAGGAACGAAAATCTCAGGTGCGAAAGGGCTAATGCTTCCGAAAGTTTATTGCAGTTTCGTTTAATATGATTGACCTATACTTGTTTAAAAACCCTGAAACACTTGTTTAAAAATCTAGGCTTACGAAGGTATTGTGACTGAATGAGTAAAGAAACTATACTAATCCTGTAATTTTCATAAAATCAACGTAAAATATACGAGTAAGTATGTACTTAACTATACGGTATATTATGAAATGAAATTAAAAATTAAGCATTTATTTATGAAAAAAATAGTTAACGACAATACGAAAAGGGTTGTTACAGTATTTAACAGCCATTACTTTTACAAAATCAATCGGACAAACCTTAGATCAGTGTGCCTACCATGAGTTTACGTTAGGTGTGCTCGCTAGCGACTGCGTAAAAAAATGACATTTAAATGTATGACATATTGTGCAGCGCCCCTAGCGGCTACTTTCAAGAAATAAAATCTTCATAGAATTTTTTGACGTATTCGCTAGCGAGCTCACCTAACGTAAACTCATGGTAGGCACACAGACCTTACACATTCACTTACTCGTGAGTATAAACATTCCGTAACCTCGTACGTAGTTGGCGTGATTGATGACCACGAAAGACTGATGCAGTGTCCAGCGACCTCGCCCGCAGCCGTCCGGCATTGCATTAGCTTATTGGAAATGTAATAAATAATCCTAGTGGTAAAGATACTTAAGATAATAGATAAGAGAGAAGAGTAAGGATTAAGAAAGACTTAGGTAGGTATTATTGTTTCGCAAATTAAGAGAAGGTTTTTGTGTGAAAAGGTTACCCACTAATTTATTTATTTATTTATTTCCACATACATTTACACTAAATATACATAAAATGGGTGAATAAAATTTTTACTATCATTTCAGTCTATGGTAGTCCATAGATAGTTAAAAACTAGAGATGGGCCGACTAGTCGCCGACTAGTCGGGAAAGCCGACTATTCGGCATAATTTGTAGTCGGCCGACTAGTGACGACTATTCGGCAAAATATGCCGATTATAATCGGCGCATTACAAAATTAAATATGTGAATGAAATAAACTCATAATCACCAAGATAATTATGAGGTAGATCAAGGGCGTTTATTTAAACCACTTTTAACTGCAAAAAATCAGTAAAAAGTGGTTTCACTTGATTTAAAATTTTGGCAATCAGTCTCTAAATTCATACAACGTTAAGATTAGTTAAAATAACCAGAAAATCATAAAAAATGTGTAAAGTTTATGTAATTTGTCCATATAAAATTGTGTCACTTTTTTTTTTGGAAAAAAAATGCATGGAATTGCATACCTATCCTGTGGGGAAGTGGTAGATTATGTGGGGCTCTTCTCATCAGAAGGATGAGGAATACCCACATAAATAGCTCCTGCGATCTCCTTAGTGTGAAGAACTATGGGAATCCGGACAAAGCCATCAACTATCACAGTCCGTCCCGGCAATTGCCCACCTGTATGGCGGGCCCTGCCTATCCGACGGTTGGGGTAGTCCGTGCTATGCAGGCGGGGTGCCCCCAGCTCGCTGACCACCACCGTGGAAGGTGGAGAGGAATCCTAGGGCCTGGGCCTAGGATGAGTGCCGCGATAAGCGCAATTTTGCCCATACATTTTGATGTCGATGAGTAAGAATAATATCACGGCACGCATCATAGCCCAGCAGGAGGCGATCATATTGTCACCTCCTCTGACCCCTCCGCCGTCGAAAATTATGACATCTACCTTAGGTACTGTTAGGTGATTGTAATGTTGCTTTTTATTTTTTCTCATATTAAAGAAATCTCATTTCTCAAGAAGTTATATTCATTCTTTAGAAATCTAGATATTCATATTTCTTTGAAAAAATCTAGATATTATTCTTCGGACAAGTAGGTATTAGAATGATCGGCATTGCCGATTAGTCGGCCGACTAATCGGCAATTTGAAAACCGATTAGTCGGCTAGTCGGTTAGTCGGCAAAGACCATAGTCGGCCCATCACTATTAAAAACCTACCTCATGGACGACTCCTTATGAAAAATGTACTATATTATGCGACCATAATATAGTACATTTTTCATACAGCTACCGGTAAGGTACTATTTAGTTCTATGTAAAAATAATTTACTGAAAATCACAGTCCAAAAGGGTGATATTACTGTATTCTTAAACTAGTTCCTTAAGTTTAGAGAACGGCAAAATAACCAAAATAACATTTAGATAACGATAAAAGCTTTTAATATTGGAAAAGCCTCCACCAAAAATCTACAATGTCATCTCCTGAAAAAAATCGACATCTCTATCTGTATGGTTCACTTTGCAATCTGCATAATATTCCATGCCAACCAAAATAGTCATTTACCTCAGAATTTGTGACAAACTTCATTAAAAAATGCGTTACATTTTCAGCAACAAAAGGATGTCTTCCCTAGTCGGCAGAAAAAAATTAAAATTAAAGGTATGTTTTCACAGTGGAAGTGATTTCGCTTGTGCAAAGAGGGCGCGAGGGCTCGCTGCACCCTTGTTCAAGGGATGATGTTGAGCGAAAAGTGAGCACGGCTTGCGAAAAAATAAGGTGGATAAGACAAGCTGTTTAAAAACTTTGTTTCAAAAGATGATTAATAAGTAAACTTTTTTTTACAATTGTTTCGTTTATTTCAATTAAAAAACGGAAATTTCTGGACAAAAACTGAACAAAATATTATTCCCTCAAAGACTTTTACAAACTGGTCCTGCGCTGCATGGACCCAGATCCATGCGCATTGCGCAATCCACCACTTTCACCAGATCGTCGGTCCACCGAGAGGGGAGCCTGCCTCCATTGCTGCTTCTTCAGTACAATTTTTATGGCAAAATGTAACATAAATTATTAAAAAATAATTTAAACCTATTAATTTTTTTGCCAATACAGGTGGATGAAAATTCAACGACGACTACTCTGTATCCAGCGAAACACTGCTAAAACGCATCGTAACCTTTCTGTAATACGCACTATTTTACAACAACCAAAAAAGTCACAACCGTCACATCCACCTAATTCTTTCGCTAGTTTCTATGTAATGCGGCTAGAATGACAGTTTGATTCACTTAGCTCGCTTTACACAGTATAAACGCGGCATCGCGGAGGGTTGTACTCGGGGTGAATTTTTACACCCTCACACCCGTCAAGGTGCGCTTTTGAATTGTGGCTTTTCAAATGAATTGGTTGAATTTTTATGGTCTGTGGTTTCAGCTTGTAGTTTTATATGGTTTGGTTTTTATGAAAAAACAATGAGAATATCTCGTCATTCGTGCATTCAAATTAAAATCTATGAACTGTAAAAGATGGTGTCATTACGTAAAGAACTTTGTAAAGAAAATCTCTCATGTTTCTACAATGATTTTTTGGATTTATATCCATAGTTGCATTTCTAACACATTGACCTTATTATTATCTTGACCTTAATATCTGTTATTTATATCGGATATTTAAAGGGCCTGTTTCATCACAAGATGGGAGGCATTTTCCCTCATTTAATCATCACAAGCCTCTAATAGAAATGAATCTTCGGTAATCAAACCTTTATTTATAGACTTTTGAATGTTATAACAACTACCCACATAAAACTTTATCAGGCGCACAGTCCTAAACCTGGCATAATTTTATCTACATGTTTGTATTTAGCGTCACATTCAAACCCTAGTCGTATCGCTTGAATTTGATAAAGCTACATAACACATAGATGCATTTTGGCTGTATCTGTCAAGATGTGATACGATTCATAATGGCGTCGAAACAGTTGAATGTCCGTGGAACAAACTAATAGAAGCAGTGGGTGTCCTCTCAAAGGATGTCTCCGAGCCCTTGTGCAAAATATCTTATTTGTGTCTCGCAGGGCTGGCTGGGGAGCTAAAGTTAAAAGTTAACTCTGGAAATGGCTTACTGATAGTAAGTAGTTAATGTGTTTAACGACATTAAAAACAAGATTATTAGCGTTTTTTCTATTTTTTTCACTACAACGGGGAAGCTCTTGGCTTTTGTCTCATCGAATGGAGAGTGATAATCCACAGAGAGAAACTGTCTACCTCATTAGTAACTGCTGAAATACAACAATGCTATTAACATTGTTGTTATCTCGACAGGCTTAAGTAAGATGGTGGAATGTAGTTCCTAGCACTTCCGCTCAGCTATGCGGACGTGGAACACTACTTGGACCTACCTCTAATCAAATCAAGTAGAAAAATGTATCTCCATTATGAATCGAACTCAAGACCTCTAATGTTTGCGACAGATGATGTAACCAGTAGATCACGAAGCGGTAACTAGTTAGCAAGAGATGCCTAAGTATTAAGCAAATATTAGACACATAACTGATAGCCGTTGGGGCCGAAAATTTCGCCTGAAATGACCTGGTGAAGGTTGCCATAGAAGCACCGGACCGGTAGTTGTGGAAATCCTTACGGGAGGTTTTAGTCCAGTATTGGACGGTATTATGTTGAAACGATACCTGCTTTATTACTATCTTTAGACATTTCTCCAAATTTTATATCCACGACTGCAATATTGGCACCCAGCGGAACGCGTGGGCGGCCCACCGCACGCGGTTTTGCAATTTCGGCCGAACAGTCCGCGCTGTCCGCAGGCGACGACAGGCGCCTATTATGGACACCGGCAGTTTAAATAAATTTAAATAGTAATGTAGTTAATAATAAATGGGTCTCTTTGAAAACTATTACACAGCGCATGTAGGTATATATCGTTTCGTCCACGAAGACGAGCCCCACCAATTTTTGGTCGAGGGCAGCGCGGGGTGCGGGGAGTTTGGTTCGAGCAATCCGAGCGTCATTATTGTAGTGTGCGTGTGCATTCATTGATAATTTAGCGTGTACCGATAACACTCAGACATTCGCGGGAGAATGGTGGGGCCATAGGTGGGGCGCGTCTTCGTGGATGAAACGATCTATGCCGATGTATTAGAACAGTCGCTTAACTCAAAAGAGTTCAACATTATTATTTCAGCCAAATGACGCCCACTGCTGAACATAGGCCTCAATGATTTTGATAATGACCGGTTGGTAGCGGCCTGCATCCACCATGTCCTACGCTGCGCTTTCCGCTACGGTTTTCATGTAGTCGCTATCAATTGATAGCCACTGGCTATCACCTTTAATACGTAACACCCCCCTCAGTCAGTGTCCAGTGTGGACGGCTGAAATCCGTGGACCGTGAAATCCTTTGGCTCAAATCGGTTAAGCGCTTAGCGCCGCCTCATCACCCGACGGATTTTATTTGTACCGTTTGTTTGCAAGAACGAAATTAAAATGTGAATTACCATGCCAGTTTTGTGGGATAAACGTTATGGGAATTTGGACCTAATTGGCATCATAATAATTATTGCTTTTGTCCATAATCGTCTGGTGTTGTAGCGTTGGAAATTATCGGCAAAGAATTAAAGTACAAAATAAAAGTTTTGTTTTTCAATCTAATCTCCTTAAATTAAAAAAATACTCTTGTTGAGAAATCACGTCGAATCAAAATTTTCTGAGAAAAATTGTGATACACGTTCAATGAGTGCGTTAAGAATAATAGATTTGTAAAAATTGGTTCATTAATTCATGTGGTTGTTGTTTACGTCACTCCCACGGGTTCACCGCAGCTATATTTTGCATGTTGAGAGAGACACCTGCAAGCCGCACGCGTGTGCCCGACACTACGGACGATGTGTGGTCTCCCACAATATGGCCGCTTGGAATCCAAATTACTATGCTACTTACTATGCTACTTAAGTGGGTTATATCAAAGAGGTTTATAGTGATAGTAAAGTTAGTTGACATTATAAACGACCGCGTAAAAAAATCTTCATTCAGTCAGGATTACTGTTTTTGTTGACCAAAAAAAAAATAGCCACGATAGCCCAACGGTGAAGTAGTCGGACTGGCCGACTCGAGATCCGAGGAACACGGGTTGAATCCCAACTCCGCTTGACTATTGTGGTGAGCCCACTCGTAACACAAGCTTATTTATCTTATCACGAGGGGCTAACGAGATTATTAGTAATTTGTGCAATACAAATTGCTAATAATCTTTAAAAAAAAATAAGCATCTATTGCGTATTTCAAATTAATTTGCGTACATGGGTCTGCGGCCTCGACACACCGT
Organism: Ostrinia nubilalis; assembly: GCF_963855985.1. Classification (NCBI taxonomy): domain Eukaryota; kingdom Metazoa; phylum Arthropoda; class Insecta; order Lepidoptera; family Crambidae; genus Ostrinia; species Ostrinia nubilalis. The sequence continues at coordinate 4,369,001 of NC_087088.1, read as the reverse complement.
TGACCTGTTAGGCGCAGAGCGTCTGCGGTTAACCTATTAGGTAATGATTAATAGGTTAATAGAGTTTAATAGATAAGCATTTACGCAAAAAGACTAGCCGTGGGTCGATCCAATCACAAAAGATTCGATTGTAAATGGTGAAAATTGAGACGAACATGAAGTTCACTCCAGCACTTTCATCTAAAACGATACGATAAAAAATATCGTACGATTTGCTGTATCGATTCTAGACATCAAATAAATTGGCCGGTCTACAACCGATGTAATTCCACAATAAACCGTGACGGTCATTTTTGCTTGGATGACGACGTGTGAACTCAAATGAAAAGAAGAATCTTGCTAAAGGATTTATGTAGGGGAAACTGAGGAGAGTTGTGACATATGAAACTTGTGACATTGTCGATTTTTGGCAACCTATTAATTATTAGCGAGCTCGCAACGGGATGTATTTGTTAGCTTGCAACGGGATGTGTTTGATATTAAAAAGATAAAATTACTTAACTCCCTATAGTTATCAAAATGTACGATATTTCGTAAGGATATTACGCCCATCTCACGTAACCCCAAATTAATCACTATCCACTTTAAATTGGTAACTACACGTGAGCACTAATAGTCCCTAAGTATCTGAACTCAAACTTGGGCGCCAAGTTCTTCTGCGAGAAATTACCGAGTTAGGAACAGGGTGACAAGATTGACATGAATTTTTGAGACATTTTACATACTCGTAACTCTCCCAATTAAGTTTGTCTACAGAAATTATATTAACGACTAGCTGACCCGGCGAACATCGCAATTTTCCTTATTTGCTCACCGTTTAGACCTACCCTGGACTACGACAAACATTTTAAAACCAAAATCAGCTCAATCGGCCCAGCCGTTCTTGAGTTTTAATCAGACTAACGAACAACAATTCATTTTTATTTATAGAGATAATAATATTCATTCAATTGAAGCAAAAAAAAAATAGCAATATTTTAATTCATATCTCGTATTCATCCTCAATTCCACGTCAAATAAAAGTAATTTGTTAAACGTCGTGTCTTCAAATTCACCTATCACGATTATTTTATATTATTATACAACTATGTACGCTATTTGATTCACAGTAATATTCTAGGATTTAGTTTCAAGCCATGCTTCCCTTTTCTTTACCTACTTACCGTTATGATCTTTCTGGTTTACTGCGAACAGGACGTAACGTACGTAAGTCGTAAGTGCGCAAAGATCACGCTTAGGAGTATTTTCATTTGTTCTAGAGTTAGAGACTATGAGATAGAAGTTCTTATTCCGATAAATTTATCCTAAAAATGTCGCTCTTATGGTCACCCTTGTTAGGAACGAGACGCCCATCAAGTGTAGCGTCACAACTTTACACAGTTTGTATGGGATTTAAATACGGCTAGAGATGAGTTTGCGAGCTGAATGAGGAAGTATTAAGGGTACTTGTACTCGTATATTTAAGTTCAAAAACAGTTTTAAATATTTAAGTAGGTATTTTAAAAAAAAATCATCAATATCAAGTCCCAATTTACAAGTACCTACTAATTTTATGTAGAGTTTTAAAGACGATATAGACGTCAAATATTATTTTAGATGTTATTTTTTCAATGCAAATTATACATCCTCCAATTTAAGTGTAAATCTAATTATCAAAGTAAATTACCTAAATAATTATAATTAAAATTAATGTTAAACATAGGTGAAGGACTGAAACCCACTCCTTCCAGAGACTAAAATTTTCCAAAGGCACTAAGCACACTGGTATTTTAAACGACATCATTCAACTTAATACAATAGCAATAAAGGTGGCCAATAAAATAATACAGCTAAAAAATTTACAATGGGTCTCAGAAATTGCCCGTAACGTTGAAGGTTAACATCATCGTACAAGAAAACACCGAAGCAATACCAACCTTGCCCCGGGTTAAGAACAAAAGCCGGGACAAAACGTCCCATCATAATTTCCGGGGAAATATTTCCCGATTGCGAGTTATTTGAATAGCGTTAACCCTCTGATGGAGTGATGATTGATTTCTGTTTGCGCTGGGGCGGGTTGCAATTTAATATCTTATTGTTAAATAGGGAGGGGTGTTTATCGATATTTTATAGGGATGTTAACTTACTGTCAACGTGAGTGTGAGGTCATGAAAATTAAGTAGTGGATATTCTGACCAAGATTGTGTAAGCAACAGCCATAGTTTTGAAATTGCAAATGCTATTATGTAATTTACTTTCAATTCAAAGCATTTGTTGGAGCTTAGGTTATAGTTTGTAGTATCTTGATAATAGGGGCCTTTTCAATAATAAGCCATTCTTCGGTGAACATTGGGGTTTACTTCGGTTTAAACAATATTATAGGTACATTACAGAAAATAAAGCCTTTCTCGTTGGCGGTAAAAAAAAATGGAAGCGACGCTTCGGTTGGCGGCAGTCGCCTAGACCAAAAAATTCTCTCGGCTCCATAGACCTCTTTCTATGGAGCATGCTTGATTATGATAGGGGGCGCTAGCGTCGCCGGTGGTGGCGCTGATGTAGCAGCGCGAACATACTGGGGCCCGTTGAAAGCAGGTGACTGGGTTTCAACTTCATTCGAAGGCGGCAGTGCGACGAGCTTGTTGAGAGCACGGCGGACAATTCCTTTGGCCGTGTTAACATCCACAACTCTGGTGATATTGTCGGGTCCGGGGTAGAGTTTGACAATCCGTCCTAGGCGCCATTTCATAGGTGGGGCGTGGTCTTCTTTGAGTAGGACCAGGTCGCCTTCCTTGGCTTGATGCTGCATTGTCCTCCACTTCGTTCGGACCTGGAGCTCTGATAGGTACTCCGTCCTCCATCTGTCCCAAAATTGCTGCCGGAGTCTCTCTATGATGTGGTAGCGATTGGTAGACTTCAGTTCTTCAGGCGGATGAGATGGCACCGACATGAGTGGACGACCGATGAGGAAGTGGCCAGGAGTGATAGGAGTCAGGTCAAGAGGATCGGAAGATAGAGGTGACAGGGGGCGGGAATTGAGGATTGACTCTATTTGCGCGAAGAGCGTAGTAAGTTCTTCAAATGTTAGTGAACTATTGCCCGCGACCCGTTTTAAATGAAATTTTGACGATTTAACGCCGGCCTCCCATAAACCGCCGAAATTGGGGGAGTATGCCGGTATAAACTTCATGGTTATGCCTTCGCTACTAGTGAAATTGCATACGGGCTGACGACTTGACCGCAACATTCTACCTAGTTCATTGTTTGCCCCAACGAAGTTAGTGCCGTTGTCGCAATGGATCGTATGGGGTTTGCCGCGGCGAGATACAAAACGTCGAAGACATAAAATAAAAGCTTCAGTACTTAGGTCACTGACCACCTCAAGGTGGACAGCCTTGGTTGTAAGACATACAAATATACATAGATAACATTTGGTGATGCGATTGCCACGTCCTTTACGACTGGATATTTGAAATGGCCCGGCAAAATCGGCGCCACAATAATAAAATGGGAATGACACATTAGTGCGGTTGACCGGCAAGTGGCCCATAAGGGGCTGCATAGTCTTGCCGCGCCAACGGATGCAAGTGACGCAGGCCTTCGTGACGCTGCGAGCAAGCGCCCTGCCACCCAGGGGCCAGAAGGTGTCCCTGATGGAAGCTAGCAGGAGCTGAGGCCCTGCGTGAAAAAGACGTAAATGTTCATCAATTAAAATCAATCTAGTTAATCGATGTTTATCTAAAATTATAGGATGTTTTTTATCGAACTCGTGATTAGATAATTTTAGCCTTCCTCCTACTCGTAGGACGCCATCTGCGTCGAGGAATGGATTTAGAGGTAAAAGTTTAGACTTATGATGCAATGGTTGGCTCTTTGAAATAGCATTAATTTCTGTATGAAAAGATTCAAATTGACAGAATTTAATTAACAATGTTTGAGATTTATTCAACTCTTCAACTTGTAGTGAGCCCGTAATCTTAGCTTTGTTTTTATTAACATTGTTGGCAAATCGCAGTACATAGGCAAATATTCTTTTTAATTTACTATAGGATGAATATTTGTCAAAATCAATAAATGTAGGTTTTTCAATATTTAAATGAACTTTTAATTCGGGAACTTCAACAGAAAAATTAATAAGTTGCTGTGGCCACTCTACATAATCGTGTGCTAGGTAAGGAGGCCCTGACCACCATATACTAGTAGGTTCTAGGTCTTGGGGTTCGACTCCTCGAGAGGCCAAATCAGCCGGATTGAGATCCGTAGGAACGTGTCGCCAAGTGTGACCGTTTGTGAGCTCGTTAATTTCTTGAATTCTGTTAGAAACAAAGGCTTTTAGTAATTTTTGAGGTGTTTTGATCCAACTTAATAAAATTGTAGAGTCAGTCCAAAATACTACTTGTTTAAAATCCAATTTTAGAGATTTTATCAATTTAGAACATAGGCGAGCTCCCAAGAGGCCACCACAGAGCTCCAGTCGCGGAATAGTTGTAGGTTTGATAGGCGCGACTCGAGCCTTGGCGCATAATAACTTGACTGAAACATTGTTATCTTTGTCAATTGAGCGCAGATAGATACAGGTGCCATAGGCATCCTGTGATGCGTCCACAAAACAATGCAACTCAATTGATATGGGTTCATTACAAACAACATGGCGAGGTATGTATAATGAAGATAGTTTATTTAGATTGTTGGCAATTATAGACCAATCTTTGGATAAGTTAGGCGGCACTGGATCATCCCAGTCCAATTTTAGGCTCCAAAGCTTTTGTAGCATAATTTTGGCTTTAATAGTGCATGCAGATAATAGTCCCAGTGGGTCAAAGATTTTACATGTCATGCATAAAATAGATCTCTTGGTAATTGGCAAATTAGAATCGATATCAATCGAAAAATGCAATGTATCTGGCTTAGGGGACCAACTTAGCCCTAAGACGCTAGAATCTTTGTTTAATGAAATTGACTCGCATGTGTCATCATTTGTTGCAATATTAGAAGCATTTGTTAATATTTGATGTAGTGGAAAACAAGCTGAATTTAGAACCTGGGTTACATTTTGTAAAATATACTTGATGTCTTCTTCAGTCGAGGCTCCCGTTGCTAAATTGTCTACATAAATATCATGCTCAATAATAGAAGCAATAGTCGGGTCGGTACATTCCTTAGCGAGCTGAAGAAGACACCTGGTACTGAGAAAAGGTGCTGACGCTGTGCCGTAGGTAACTGTATTGAGTTGCAAGACCTTGATAGGTTGGGATTCATCGTCTCTCCAAATGATAAGTTGTAGGTGTCGCTGAGATGGATCTATCTCTATCTGCCTGTAATGTTTTTGAATATCAGCTATTAACACATATTTGTGACAACGAAATCGCATCAGAATAGATAATAGATCATCCTGCACAACTGGGCCTATTAATTGGATATCATTTAGTGATTTCCCAGATGTAGTTTTGGCAGAGGCGTCAAATACGACTCGTAACTTAGTCGACTCACTTTTCACACGAATGACCGCATGATGCGGTAGAAAGTAACCAAAATCAGGTTTGATAGTTTCACTTAGATGGCCTAAGTTAGAATATTCATGAATAAAATCTTTGTATTGTTCTTTAACATGAGGTAACTTGCTCAATTTCTTTTCTAAATTGAGAAAACGCATTTTAGCTTGCATGAAAGAATCACCTAGTGCCTCTACAGGCTCTTCTTTGAATGGAATTTTAACTGAAAATCGGCCATTAGGCAATCTAGTAGTATTTTCTAGAAAGTGGCTTTCACATAAATTTTCCTCTATAGTAGGTGAAACCTTATCGGGGTGAAATTCATCAATTTCCCAAAATAACTTAAGTGAATCATGTATTTCCTTAGTGAAATGACAATGAACATTAGTATTTGGTTGCATATTAGGCTGGGTATGACTTATAGGCCCAGAGATTAACCACCCTAAGTGGGATTGTTGCATAATAGGTTTGTTAGATCCTAACTTAATTCGCTTTGAACCTACAATATCCCAGAAAATGTCTGCCCCCAAAAGTATATCGACAGTGGAGGGACAGTAAAATAGAGGATCTGCAAGCTCAAGATCGGTAGGCAAGTTAAGATGTTCAATATTGACATTCATAGATGGTAATAGTCCAGTTATCTCAGGCACAACTAAGCACTGCACCTGCTTCTTGAATGAACTAACTTTGGATTTTAGAGTTAACTTACAACGTTCTGTTATAGAAAACGCGACATTGTTGATCCCAGACACACTCATCGAGTTGATGTCCTCGGTAAGCAAACTTAATTTTTGTATGAATGCATCAGTCACAAAAGACGATTGGCTGCCCGTGTCTAACAGAGCACGCGCTTGGTACAACTTATTATTGGATTCAATCTCAACCATAGCAGTACATAGGAGGACTTGGCCAACTGAAACAGCTGAGAGAGATATAGGCAAGGAAGGAACAGTAATGTTATCGGCTTCCTTAATATTGGGTTTGTCAAAATGTAACAAAGTATTGTGCCTAGACTTGCACATACGACATGATCCTTTCAGTCTACACTGAGAAGAAATATGGCCCTTACGAAGGCAAGTATTACATAACTTTAGTCGAGTAACTTCATTGAGTCTGTCTTCAACAGACAACTTTTTGAAAGTTGGACATCGGTAAGTTGGATGAGATTGACTACAAATGACACATGTAGGGGTATAGGATGTGGCAATTGCATCACTATTGTCTTCCAATGACACTGAAAAAGACTTGGTTGTATTATTGTTAGACTTTTGAAAACTTTTAGTTTGATAGACGGGCTTCTCTACCTTATTTATAGAGGTAGTTTCTAATATAGCAGCCCTATTTCGCAAAAATTGAAAGAAATTATCTAGTGTGGGCAAGCTTGGTAAGGTACTCTTATGCTCTTCCCACTTACAATTGGTAGAAGTATCTAATTTAGAAGATACTAAATATATTATCAAGGCATCCCAACTATCAGTGGGCAGACCCAAAGTATTTAGAGATCTCAAGTTTTTAGTGACATTATCAATTAAATAGCGTAATGCCTTATAAGACTCTTTGTTAATTAGCTCAATTGAAAACAATGACTTTAGGTGATTATTAATCAAAATATTTTTGTTGTTGTATCTCTCGCATAACAATTCCCAAGCAACAAGGTAATTTTTGGATGTAAATTCAATAGATTTTATAACAACAAGAGCACTTCCCTCTAGTGATGATCTGAGATAATGAAATTTGTTTATTGCCGGAATAGAATCATTGGAATTAATTAATGAATCAAAAGTGTCATGAAACTCTAGCCATTTTAGGTAATTTCCATCAAATGTAGGCAATTTTATAGTTGGCAACTTGATATTATTGAATTCTTGTGAGTGACTGCCGTTGGAAACACTACATGCATCACAAAACTTTGAATTGGAATTTGGAGTAGCAGACTCAATTATTTCTTGGAAGCTAGACAAGGCAGAGTACATGTCACTTTCTATTGATTCTCTCTCTTGTAATTGAATATCTAAATTGTCAGAATTGTTTTCTATTAAAGTTTGCAATTTATCGAAGGATGAAAATAGTTCTTGACATTTTTCTAACCGAATAGTGAGCTCCTTAAGTTTTGCACCTTTAAGGTCACTCGGGTTGATCAATTTAATAGTTTGCAAGTAGTTTTTAATTGAAGTTAGACGGCCTTTGATAGAACTACGTTGCCTATACAATTTAGTGAGGTCCAATTTGGCGGAACTCTCGTTATAGTCATCACTCTCAGACATATTGGCGCACAAACAATGAAATAAGCAAGTAAAATGTGCAGGTCAAACTTGTATAGCGGTCCTTTGCGCAACTCGTGCGCGTCGCAGCCTCAGCCCGATGCCCCGAAGCTTTACAACTGCCCTGACGCCGCCCGCAGCAGAAGCGGAGATCGGCAGCTCAGAGGTTAGCACGCGTGATAGGCACCCCCACGTTGTAGGCCCGATTAGACTGAAACAGTTCGGCGTGTGGTGTTTAATGCGTGCAAAGCTAATAGCGAAGGCACAAACAGGAAGACAGTGAAGAGCGACAAGAAAAGAACCCACCTGTTGCTTGGAGAATTTGAAAATATACTTAGCGAGTTAACATGAAAACTTTGGATGAAACACTTTATGACACTCCATGCGCATTACAATCGTGCAATAGGTTATAGGTGCTTGGAATCTTGGATGGAGGCCTGGATTTGGGTTTAGCATCGGTTCTTCATCGGAATCATCGTTTTTCAGCAGTTTTCTTCGTGTTCGTGATGTCTACGGTCGCCAAAAACATGTTGGAGCTTAGGTTATAGTTTGTAGTATCTTGATAATAGGGGCCTTTTCAATAATAAGCCATTCTTCGGTGAACATTGGGGTTTACTTCGGTTTAAACAATATTATAGGTACATTACAGAAAATAAAGCCTTTCTCGTTGGCGGTAAAAAAAAATGGAAGCGACGCTTCGGTTGGCGGCAGTCGCCTAGACCAAAAAATTCTCTCGGCTCCATAGACCTCTTTCTATGGAGCATGCTTGATTATGATAGGGGGCGCTAGCGTCGCCGGTGGTGGCGCTGATGTAGCAGCGCGAACACATTATTTTATATTTTATCATCAAAACAAAATCAAAGATTACATACCATACGAGACACGGTGACAAGCACAGTGTCATGCGTGAGCCAAGGTAGGTCAAGCCTGCAACTATTTAGTTGTAGTTCTCAAAGTGATTTCTGACTCAGAAACTCTAAAGTGTAAATCACTAAACTGCTCAATCACGCAGGCGTTTGACTCTTAACATCGATACGTCGATAATCCCTAAGCCCATCCTTAATCCTGTTGACTCAGACGCCAGCATAACGTTTCGGCTCCACAGTTAATTATTATAAGCGTTTCGTTATTGTAGTGTTTGGTGATTAAAATTGGACCGTCTATTCAAACTTTAAGATATTGAAACAGGTTGGTTGTTGAACGTAACGTGTAAGCGAAATCCAGGGTTGAATGGAATCGGGGGTAGAACAATAAAGTAGGCACAAACTGATTGATTTTATCTCGCACTTTGAAGTTGGAGTAATTGAAATTGGAAACATCTTAAAGCGTACCTCGGAATTTAGATTAAACCCAAAATAATAATGAGTTACTAAGTAACAGAAAACCCAGTTGCCGTGGTATCAAGAGATGGGGGGTCTATTCATTTAACACCTCTGTCATCAAAATACAGACAAATTTAATACAATGGAAATGTAGATGTATATTATGGTGCCAAAATTATTGTAGACTTGAATAAAACTGATTGTCACAAAATAAATATTATTTCGTTCTTTATAGGAGTTGTTAAGTCGTCGGTCAGATTGAGGTATGTCAAACGCTTATGGTCACTAATCAAGTCTAACACTATAATTATGACGTCAAATATTACTAAGGCTGAGTTGCACCATTTTATTTTAACCGTAACATTAACAGATGATTTTTGTATGGAGTTTGTCAAGTTTGTCAAAGTTCAAGTAAGCTGGTGCAACTCAGCCTTAGTTGTCAATTATTGAACAAGCTCTATGAAGAACCATGGACAAGAATTTCAATCCGCACAATTTTTAAATCACATATTTGTACTTATAATTCTCATGGCTCCAAAATGCGTATCTACGTACGGAATCCATTGATTTTCCAAGAAACAATTTACTTGTTTTCCAAGGTATTTGATAGGGAAAAATGTTTTTTCCTTGAAACGCTTCTCGAACTAAAACCGTACAAAAGAAAGAACACGATTATTGTTTATTCAATTAGGTAAGTATTTATTGGAAAAATATCGTGATCTCACTTATTTTATTAGTACTTTTAGCTAAAGATAATTTCCTGAAGCATGTCAAACTCGCTTTCACTCTTAGGGCCCGTTTTATAAAAAGTACATTATTTTCAAATTAAATTTATACTAAATAAGTTTGAATACCAATCACAGGCTTTGGCTTTTAAGACTTTTCACTGGTAATAATGGTATTCTTGATCTACCTAATGGTCAAGTTACTGATCATTACAGATTAATAACACTACGTTCTCAAACACTACTCACACAATAAAAAAATGATGCATCCAGAAATTGATACAGCAAAATCCACTTCGAAGATTGTAATAAAAATACCTAATTTCCTTTTAACCACTAAAAAACCGTCGCTTCGTCATAATTACACCCCTAATCGCACACAGATCCAATTTAAATCCCATCAATCCTTATTCCGGGATGGAGGATGTTCCGGGATAACTTTTGAACTATAACTTTTCCATTTGCGAAAGTGGTGCCACGTGACATTGAAATTGCAACCGGGACGTATCGGGATATGGATGGGACACACGGGCAGGTAGTGAGACGAACAAGTTAATATTTTGACGAACATAGAGTTACTTCTTCTTAAGATTTTTGAAACCCAGAGAAAAGCAATGGATAGTCTTAATCTCGGTTTTTTTTATCCACAACGAGGAAACTCTTGCCCTGTATTTCACCTGATGGTAAGTGATGATCAGGCCGAAAGTGGAAGCGAGCTTCACCCGGAATCGTCAACCACAGAGGAACTGGCTATTTGAAGAGATCAGCGTGCGCTAAAGGCTTTCTGTTTTGTGATAATTTTTTGAAGGACACTTTTTACCAAGTTCAGTGTAGTACACTTTTTGTAGAAATATTATGTGATCTTAATTAATTGAGAGAAGGTCTCAATTTTGATTACTGTTATTCCTATATCATTGTGAACGATAGTGTGTGTGACAAACAAGAGTAGTAGAGTGGTTAACACTGACATGTCCATACAGGGGTGGTCAAAGTAGCGCCTGCGGCCTAACTTGGCCCCACGAAGGGATGTATCTGGTCGCCTGACGTCCCTTCTTAAGATTTACTTGGCATCCTTGTTACTCCAAAGTACGTGTTAAAGATGTTTCGTTTGGTTTGTCCATCATGGTAGAGTCCCTGGTTTTTCTGATTAGCCTAAATTCGTGATACGTTTGCTGGATTTGCTTTCTGTCACTGTGTATTTTACTTAAAAATTTTGTTTATTTTACTGGCTTGTTATTGACGCAATGAATTGCTTTTTTCTGAGTTTTTGTTATTTTAATTTTTTTAACATCCTTTATTCATATTTTTTCCAACAACAATGTACTTTTATAAAGAGGGAAACCTGTCATTGGCTATATATCAGTCTAAGTCTTATAACTAACATTTTCAATGTATCGCTGTTGGTTTCTACAAATAAATAATTTTTAAAAAGTTTTTGGATTAAAAAGTAGCACAGAATCTAGAATGAAAAAAAAAAACCTAAGTACCTATAATATGTGTTTTGATATTAATTAGGCAGCTTTTTGCAGTATTCCTTATCCAATAAATCAGATAGCAACATGATCCACAGCTTTAAAATTAGGTATAATTCAATTAAATTGCGATTGATCAATCATAAGCTAGCCACACTTTGTCCCGTGTTTATTTTATAATTTACCAACTTGAATTTTACCCACGTTATAATTTACCAACTTGAATTTTACCCACGAAAAGTTTTCTAATCACATTAGTGTAATTGCGATGCAAGCCATAGTTCCATTAGGCATTATCGATGGGTCCAAATTGCACCGTGCCTCAGGGGATGCAGCCCTACGCTTCACTGAAGGGGTGATTGGGTTTTTGGATGATTTTTTGATACCTGATTTAGATTATTGGAATATTGGAAGGTTAGAAGTTCTTTGAAATGTTTCATTCGGTCGCTAAAATAAGAAAAGCTGTTGGTCTGTTAACAGTGCTGAGCAAAAAAATTTATAGCAGTGCATCAAAGTGATTGATGGAGTATACTGATACTGATTATATCGTTACTGTGAATATGATCATAAATATTAATTTAATTTTGTTTTTTACCAGCCGGGCTAGGATGCGCGCTGTGATATACTTTAATCGACATCAAAATGTATGGGCAAAATCGATAAAATGGCGTGATAAGCACTTATGGCGGCGCGCATCTTAAGCCTACAATATTTGAATCTGCAACTGCAGCTGGATTTTCAGTAGTTACTATAGTACAGACAATGAATGTGCACATCATCCTAAACACCGCGGTATCATATAAAGTTGCATTAACTAATGCTATTTTTAACCAAAATTGTTTTATACTCTGATATTCTATCGACTGTAGAGAACAAGAACAAAAAAGATTAGCATGCAAAACGCCCAAAAAGTTAAAATACTTAACAGCTAATAGAGTAAAAGTTAACAATCGTAAGCTATATCAACTTTATAAACCCTGCAAAGTTTCATTTCTTAAATAACTCGAAATAACTCGAATGGGCCGAGAACATTCGTTCAGCCGGCAATTTGTTGGGTCGACTGCTTGTTAGCACAGCCCGCAAAGGAGTGACCCGACCAACTTGGCAAAAACTCTTGGCTAGTGATGCCATTGGGGAAGAAAATTGACGATCGTGTCCTAAAAACCTACTTGCTTAGTAAACAAATTTGACGTTTGGTGGCAAATATTAGATTTAATTTATAGGAATAGGGTTACTCTGAGGAATTGACATAATGATTTAATACGTACTATCGGGGACTCGGACGCCTTGACACCTTAAGGGCCTAAATTGTTTGCACACACACGCTCGATTATGCTCCGCCCCCGTTCATTCATGTTTCGGGTCTAAGCAGCGTCGGCGCACCACTGTAGATGTTTGCCCTAGCAAACCAAGCTCTATGTAAAGCATTTAGGATTGAGTATTGCTTATTACCCGCATCCGTAGCGCTCGTTTGGCAACGTCGCATTTTAGTCAATTTGAAACCCAGTAAAGAATCGCTACAAAATATTATATGGGGCTTCGTGTAAAATTTGAACTAGCGATTGCCCGCTCGGGTCACAAAATTGGTATCGCACATTGTAACTGTGCAATTTCCCGAGAAAAAAGTAGCCCTTTCTATAATTATTGTTGATATTAAGAGTGTAAATCTCATGATATTAGTTTAGCTAGTTAAGGCGAGAAATACAAAATCATACAGTTACTTTCGAATTTTACTTATTTAATAGGTATTTAATTTATTCGGAACTTATAATTTACTTAAAACAATATGTTATTGAATTAATTAGTAAAGAGTTAAGGAATATTTGTGGCTTAAAAACAATTATTGTAAGATCTGGCTACATAATAACTTTCTTAAATCCTTGAATGTAAATAAAAACCTATAATAGGTTTCTATTTATTTTTAATACATTAGCAACTTTTGTTTTCCGTTTTAAAGAAACACTTATCTACGTTATTACAATTTAATACAAATATTGCACTAGGTAGCAATGATCCAGGTAATTGGTTATCGTAAATATTATAATATTATGTTAGTTTTATTTCAAATTCAATTTTTTATTGCACATTAAGTGTCTTTACACAAGGTCTTAAATCAATAACAATTAAACTTTAAACGTTATAATACTTAAACAGTTAACAATGTATAGATAAGTATTAAGTAAATATTATGTATAAGAATTAAGATTTATTTTGAGAGGCATGGTTCAGTAATCGCGCGGAGGTCAATAAAAAGGCAATCAAACAGTCCAATTACTAGCACGGGTCAACACAAAACAAAATCAATCGGTTATTGATCACAGAACTTCACAAAAAAACAAAGAAGAGAATATGTCGACAGTTCGCCAAAGTAAAAAGCAGACAGACCTCGTATAAAAACACAATATTAAAAAAATACATATCTATTTGTTTGTAACCAAATTCTATTATAAAAATTCTAAGGCTGAGTTGCACCATCTTACTTTAATTTTAACAAACGTCAAAAGTCTGTCAAATTCCATACAAAAAGCACCGGTTACCGTTATAGCTACGGTCAAAGTTAGGTGGTGCAACTCAGCCTAAAACTAAGAAAGATTGAAGAAAAAGAAACTTTTCGTTTTAAACCTTAACTGTATGACAATAAAGTGCACAATGGTATTTCGTATTGCAACCTAAGCCCTGATTGTCTCTTATTGGTCGTAGTAAAAATATAGTAAAATGCGTAACCAATTAGAGACGGGGTGAGCACGTGACCGGAGCGATGCGCTTACGCTAAAATTTCTACAAAGTGGTCAGGCGGAAGAGTCCCCGTTATTACCTATTAGTACCTAACATAATTTTTTTTTTACTCCTAATGAATGTAAAGTTATGAATTTGGATGTGATATCTAACTTGTTTAGCTAACTTAAAAATTAGACCGAAAAATCAGGATTCCATACTTACTGACCCATCAACTTTTACAAATTAGAGAAATTTTTGAGATGTTGATGTGGCTTACTTTCGAATTGCACTGGATTTTTTACACCTGGTTTATATGATATGGTAATCATACCAGAACGAAATGTGTAGAATTTCGTATGTATAAAGGCGAAAGGTCACTGACTGATTGACTGACTAACTCACTCACTTACGAGTATTACAAAATCTCAGAAACTACAAGTGTTAGGAGTTTCTCAAATATTGCATGGGGATTCCTTTTAGAACGTAGGTGCTCACTAAGACGGGATTTTGCAAAATTCAACCCCTATAGGGGTAAAACGGGATCCATGCGTACGAAGTCACGGGTGGCCGCTAGTACATCGATAATTCTAAGCTATCGATATCCCAACAACACTGCCCTCCTTTCGAAGTTGGCAGTCTTCCGAGCCGGGTCAAAAAGTTTCAGGATTGGCTATCTACATCGTGTAATTTTCTCACATCGGCCGAATATTAAGTTCCAACCATGGTACAGGCGATAGCACTTCAAGCTAAAACTATGGCATCTTATGTAGTTATGATACGGGCTATTTTGCAACAAATATGTATAGGTTGATCTGCTGTCGTCCGTACCTACTAAATTGAGTCCCAACTTGAAGATATTAGAGAATGTCGGAGTTGGCGGTATGAGCCTATGAAATTCTTAACTGGAAACTATGCGATATTGTTATATTTTAGTCTCAAGCTTGCGGCTTTGGATTACAGAAGTATATGAAAAAATCTAGTGGGAGTACACGCCCACATAATAGTAATAAAATATAATATTATCACGATTTTTGCCTTTCAATAAATTCTGAGCATTGCATTACTCCATCCAGTCTTATAATAACTGTTACTAAAGAATTGAAACTTAAATAGGTACTTAGACATAACATTGTCGTTTTAGAGGGAGGAAAACAGAAGCAAACAAGCCAAAAGTCGTAAAAATGATGACATAAACACATTATCGGTAAACTATTAAAGGAGTATTTACCAAAGATAAGCTAAATATAGTTTTTATTATCTAAAGAGGTACTATAAACCAGGTTATCCGTGATTTTTGATGAAAATATCGATTAGCGCTGTAATATCTGCAGTAACTATCATAAAGTACCTAATGAAGTTTTTGTTTAGTTTTGAACTGCATTAAATGACGCGTGAACTAGTACTTGGTTGAAAGCTATTTAATTATAATAATAAAACAATTTTGACGATAATTTACCTCTACCCAGGGAGCTACTGACTGCATAAAAGCCGTCCCAATTTCCACAGTAAAAAACCCATCAAGCAGTTCAATTCCAAACTCGATCTGAAGAGCCTGATTAAAAAAGGCATAAAACAATGTCGGTTTCTTGCCGGGGACAATTTGAGCCGGTGCCAGCGCAGTCGCAGCCGTATGTGGGCCAAGAGGCTGCGGCTTTTGGGCCTTTTGTGGCACAAGAGAAAGTTTTTGCGGAGCCATGTTTTTCGGCGATGCAGGGGTTTGATCGATTTTCGGAATTAATCGGGAGGATGTTGCTGCAAATGGAGTGAAAATAATGTTTTTTGTTTTGATATTTTGTGAAATTGATAGGCATTTTTAGGATTTCTGGTGGTGTTAAAATTGCAACTAGGTACTTATCGTTTTTTAATAGGTACCTTTTTAGTGACTTGTAATTATTATACTACAGGTCAAGCACTTAAGTCAGTCAGTGCCTGAGATATGGGAGTGAAGAGGGAGGAGTGACATTGACATATTATGACGTAACAGGGCATACTTTGAAGTCTCGCTTACGTTTGTCCGTCACAAAATCCTACCTCACTACCTCAGGTAGTGACTGAGTTAGGCACAAGATCTATTATAGATATAATATAATAGTTATTGTATGATCGATACAGCATAATATAAATATCATTATGTCTTATTTAGTTGTAAGTGCTATTTTGCAAAAATAATTGGCAGTATGTTGCGCTGGACTGCACATTGTAATTCGAATTACTATGGATTTAGGTCAACAAGATAATAATATGTATTGTGTACGATTTATTCATGACTCCCCAGAACTCTATTCGTACTTTAGTCCTCTATTTTCCAAGCTAGACTGTCAACTTCTCCAAACACAAAAACAAGCTACCAAGGAACGTTTCGAAATACGCTCACGATTTCCCGACCGTCAACTTTCCATATTTGCCAAAAGAAATACACCCGTGTCACAAAGCTGGGCATTACAGTATGGGGCTTTACTAACCACTAACATTTTCAAATATCGAATTAATCCATCCCTTTCTCTCATCTTTATTTGCCGATAGAAGTGATAAGGAAAGACAGAGTCGATATTTTGAAACGGTTTAGCGGAGTAGAACCCCTCTCACAAAAACGTTTCCCGCCTTATATTGTCGGTAAACATGGCGATCAAACAACGTATCCGATGGAATATTTGCTCGAACTTTAGACGTTCGTTGATACGGCTCTGGGGCATGTCATGGGCGTTGGACATTTGATACGTTCTTGTGTGCTTATACCGAGTGTAATAATAGCAAGTCTTTATTTAGAAATACTACTTTGATCACAATAAATGTCAAAACCAGGCAAAAAAACAAATATCATACCTAAACCATATCATACCTGCAAACGTGTTTCATAAAAATAAAAATATTTTAAGTATTAGGGTAAAAGTTGTTTTCATCATCTTCGTCGTTATTTTTCAGTATTAATTGAGAGATCACTGCTGGATAAAAGCTTTCCTTAAGGAGTGGTACAGAACACGATTTCCCACTAACTCGAAATGCAAGAAAAAATACCTATTAAATAACTGATTATTTTGGGGATAATCTAAGAATAAGTATACTGTAAATTGTAATATAATTAAACTGTAGGAGAACCAGAGTGACTGACATAGCCCACAGAATCGCAAAAAATGAAGTGGCAGTGGGCGGGGCACATAGCTCGTAGAGCTGATGGCCGCTGGGGCAGGAAAGCTCTTGAGTGGCGACCACGAGCTGGAAGACGTAGCGTGGGCAGGCCTCCCACTAGGTGGACCGACGATCTGCTGAGGGTCGCGGGAGGTGCCTGGATGCGAGCGGCGCAGGACCGGTCTTTGTGGAAATCCTTGGGGGAGGCCTTTGTCCAGCAGTGGACGTCTTGAAACGAACGAATGAACGAACGAAAGTGAACAATCAATGATTAATTGATTACCAAAACAGATAAAAACCTAAACGCTGAAGTCTGCAATTTGTCCTCTAAAATACCCTAGAACCTGGAATGGTACCAAAATAGTTTCACTTTTCTGCGCCGATGAACTGAACGCACTGAATATATACGGGAAACTTAAAATGTAGAAATCGCTCCGCGAGACGACAGTTTGAATTTTAAAATTTGTATCTTCACGAGGAAAAGTTGTGTTTTTTGTTCAGCGAAAGTTTGTATCTTAGCTCTGAGAACGTTTTCAACTGTGAAGTGCAATGAAGCTTGGATAAAATTAAATGAATGCAAATAAAATCTTTAAAAGATGTCTCTGTGATTTCTTTGTTGTGCAATTTATTGGACCATGAAGTAGTGCTTGCTTCAATGGGCTTTTCTTTCGTGTTTATTTTGTTTTTATTCCTGACATAAAAATTAACATTTCTTTCAACATTCTCAAACATGAAACTTTGTTCACGGGGGTTTAAGTCCGCTCAAGTAGTTAAACTCTTTGCTGATTATTATAAACTATCTTAGGATGTTGTCATGCCTTTGGTAAAACTCTTTTTATTAAGTTTTATTTTCATTTGTCTGAAGAAAGACCGCTAGCGGAGGGAAGATGGAGGATTGATGTTCGTACCTATACTCCGTGGGCTCATTTATTTACTTTGACGTAAGAATAAATAAAACTACATTCAGAAATATTTCTGTACATACTACAAACCCTTCTTGTATAATTATGTCAACGTGAAATATAGACACCGAAAGAAGAAACACAGAAACATTTCAGGTAAATGCGCTGGAACCAAATCTCCTGCATTTCACATGCTTTTTCCATCCCTATTTCCATCCATTTGCATCTTTAGCGTTCCATACAACCCCATCTAGCAAAGAAATTTAATACATCACTTCAAAGAGCCAATGTCTTCCCTCACGGGCCATCCTCGCACTTTCCAATTAGAGGAAAGGGGGGAGCATCCGTACCACTTTGCACATAACAAAAGGGTAGTTGCTCTCTATTCCGGCCACTTAGACCCCTTTCTCTTTGTCACATTTTAAAATTCCAACTAGCTTTCCGTAATAACACCGAAGCGTAACGCTACAACGCTAGTGAGCAGACAGCGTGTAGGAAAACATTTATGTTTACAAAATATGCCACGCTTGGCGAAGGGGTTAAGCTTTCACGTACAGGTGATGCTAAGCCTTTCGCTGTATTCTAGTCTAGAATTTACGAAAGCACGTTGCACTTTCATGAGTATATACGGTATATAGTTTATGGCTTTGCAAATCCCACTGTAAAGAAAACTAGGTTAACCGTTTAATCTGAATGCATGTGTATTTGTTCTTAAACTAAAAAATAATAAAAAGTATAGTTAAGTAGATGAAACTAGCCCGTCGCTGAACTTTAATAGCACGGATGGCGTATACTGGACCCTTAATTACAACACTTGTTCTCTATCAGTCAAACATTATCAGGCAGAGAAAGTGAGAACCAGTCCTGGAAAATTCCATGACAGCTAATAAGTAACTTTAATGTGTTTTTGAGACAATCGGCTACATTAATTTGATCGTTAAAATATCCGAACAAAACCTTTAATCACATTTATCGGTGTGACCGTCAGAACAAAGGCAATGAAAGTGCAGCGATGCGTCCGAGCACCGGCAATTATTTTAGTTTTGACTCGCCCGAGTGGAAAACTCCTCGGATTGGGAAACTTTGAGTCTAATATTGAAGGTGAGACTTGCGAGAAGCGTGTGATAAAATTATCGTGAAAGAACTTTAAACGCACTTTTCATGGACTGTCTGGAGGATCTAGGAAAAAAGGAGATTCTTTTTAAGTGTTATCTTGAGATATGGACTTGTTATTCTGTGCTAAAATATGCAGCGAAAAATTGACATATATTTAGAGCTTCCTAATATTTCTTCCTAAGCTTTGGGCTTAAATTGAATCTTTCTATATGTCATTAATATATTTTATTTTTGACATTCATGGAATTCATAAACAAAATGCAAGAGAAACCTGCTTGAAAATAAGTACTCGTGCCGGTTTGCAACTACATTTAAGGTTCAGCCAAACCAACGCTATATCGCGTGTGATCGCGTTAGTTTGGCTGAACCTATAAACGCTCCCTTATCGTTGGCACATACTTATTACTGCGAATCCTAGATCCTAGGTCCTAGATCATCGGTAAATTAGATTCGTAGGGATGTCTTAGATTCTAGGGCATCCGTGAGTAACACATAAATGAAGTCATATTATTACCTTTTAATAAGTCCACTAAAAACTATACTTCACGATTTTGAAGCAGGTAAAGAAATACTGCATTCCAACTCAATAATAATGTCATATTGGTTTGAACCGCTGCCAACGGATTCACGGCGAGGACAATATGGTATTGAAAAATATGAAACTGCTACACGTACCTACGAGTATACCTGGGACTGAAGTTTCTGTCGTCATATACAAGAGTGATTTTAGGTCATGAACATTTTAGGCTGATACGCCCGTAATCACAAACATTACTGTGAGGTCTCACAGTGCGCGTGGACGCACAGGGTGACACACGAACCAATCACGGAGCTCTATTCAACACTGTGCGTTCGATTTGCTGCTACACTTAAGCTATGGTTTGTGAATACAGGCGTTAGTTTTTTAACCCCCTTTCATTTGTTTTTGTCTACAACGTTACTTGAGTTGGCCAGTTTGATTTCCAAGAATATTAGTATGAATATTATCAAGTGATTAAATAAATAATTTTCTGGTTAATATAAAACATAGAATAATTTCAAACTAGACCACGTTATTTCAACACTATTCTTCCTATATCACGCACCGCACAGTACACAAAGTACTTACCTATGAAACAACTGCACCATAATTATGTAAGTACCAGTTGTAGGTGTGATTTTGAAATAAAAATTGTATGTTATTTTAACGTGCTGTGGACTATACAAGTCAACACGACCTAAAAAGCTAAAAAATCCTGATAACTGTAGAGGAGACCGGGGTGAGTTGTAACAGAGGGTAACGGAGGAGAGTTGTGACAAGTACAGCATGCATATTGCAGACAACACGTTCCTAAGCTACTTAAAGTAGTACAACGCTACTACGTGACGTTATCACGTGATTTTTTTTTTATTCTTTGAACAATCAAAAATTTCTCGTTATTTTTATGTCACGAACACAGCGTCTAGTTGAGGCCAAAAAACCATTAAAAATGTCAAAATCAAACCGTATTGAGTTATAAAGGTTACGAATACGGTATAGGACAGTTTTGACCGAAACGAGTCTTACACAAGGGAAGATTTTGCGATTCCTTACATGGCTTAGTTAGGTTACCACATTTACAATGTTACAACTATCCTCTGTCACAACTCTCCTCGGTCTCCCCTACTCTAACGTGCTGTGGACTATACAAGTCAACACGACCTATAAAGCTAAAAATCCCGATAACTGTACAATGGTGACCTGCAGGGTTATGTTTAGACAACATGCCACGGCCCTCGCATGACCGTACGCCGTTTGATTCAATGCCTAGTTTTGTGGCGCAAGTGATAAACGATTACGGATAGAGCTAATCCAGTATGTCTATGATAAACGTTTATCGAGGCATTGCATCACGCGAAAAGCCCATACATTTGACGTCTAAAATCATCGATAAGATTTTATCACGGCGCGCATCTTAGCCCGGCTGGACTATGAAAAAACCAACTGCTCTTGTCAACAAATCAGTTTATCTGTTGTCACAAACATGATATCAGACTTCATGAATCGCTGAAGACGAGTCAGACGGACTTTTTAGCCCTCTACAGTTACTTATTAGGTAATCCGTGCCTCTACCCAAAAAAGTCGAGCGTGTAGAGTATTTTTGCGTTTTTCTGTGATATCGTAGCTTTTGATATTACGTTGATATTTAGATGTAGATTCTTATTTTTTATTTGACTAATGCCCGTTTTCACCATCAATCCCTAATTTTTAAGTGACCCCTATCGTAACACATAACAGGAATTTTGTTTTCATAGGGATCACTTAAGAATTAGGGATTTATGGTGAAAATGGGCATAAGCAGCCTAACTTGTTGTCAATCTGGAAACCACAAAAAGCATTTTCTTGTCTCGAGGATTACCTAAATACTGATTCTAAGTACCTACGCTAATTTTCTTCCTAAATAACAAAGCTTGTACCTTCCACCACTCAATGCTCAAAGGAGTCCGGGTTTCTAGGTTTACGACTTTATAACGACGCGCTAAACACCGGAACGTGTGACAGCCCTACGTGAGTAATCGCCGGTAAAGTCCAGTTCACACTATCCCTTAAAAGTACATTCTTAACAAAACTTCTTTTAATTTGATGACCCGTTCGTCTTTTTTGCCAAAGGCCCACAGCTGGACAAAGGCCTTCACTAAGAATATCAACAACCTCTGCCCTCATCCAGGTGCTTCCCACGACTTTCACCCGGGCTAGGATGCGCTCCGTGATATACTTTATCGACGTTAAAATGTATGGGCAAAATCGATAAAATGGCGTGATAACCGCTTATCGCGGCGCGCATCGGCCTACAGATCGTCAGTTGGAAATGCTCTTAGGTTTGGAACGGGTTCACCACAATCAAAGAAAACTCTCGAATTATGAATTGGATAAGTACCCAAAGAAACTGAAAAGTTAATTCATGGCTTCCATATAAACTCTACAGTCACCTTAGCTTACCCTAAATTTTCCATTTTCAAAACACACCCGTTGGAAATTGAATGCCACAAGCATTCCCATGTCACTTTTTTAGTTAACTTTTTAGAAATATTCAGTAGAAAAAGGTTTTAAAGTTTAAACAGAACCTTAGGGTTAATGTACACGTCATCGTGTGTGTAACACTTTAATGGGGTATGTTTTCAGTAATACGAATAGGAGTAATAGAGAAATATGTTTGTTACGCGTGGTAGAAGAAATAAGAACTCGTGGGATCGTTAAGAAAGTTCCTTGACTTATAATAATACCTAATTATTTTTAATAGAGATAATAGTGGTGTCCTAATTATCTACTTCAATAGACTCGTATTGAATGGACAAAAAGCACGCACATATTCATTTTTGTTGTAACTAAACGACATACACATATTTACGTCTTTCGTCGTCCACTGCTAGACAAAGGCCTCCTCCAAGGTTTTCCACAATGCACGGTCCTGCGCTGCCCGCATCCAGGCTCTTCCCGCGACATTTACGTTATTGAAAAAAAAAACAGTTCATTCTACATTCGTTTTAATATTTACTGAAATTGAGAATAAAGATTATTTTTGTAAATAAATTCCGTATTTTCTACCGACCTTCCATCATTAGCATGCACAGCGCTGCATTGTTTTGCTTCTACCCACGGCTGCTGAAGCGACCTGAAGTTTACCGAACTTCCCTAATCCTGTTCTCTGATGTTGAGACTTGTATCGAACTTGCCCCGCTTAAGCGGGGGCGAGCTATTAAAATCTTAGAGTTGGCCAACTGCGAGTTATACTCGTAACTCTAGGTCTAGAGCTAAGACTGGAATGACAGGAGTTACTATTAATTTGTACTAATAAATTGTTGAAAATGTTAACTTGGCAGACGATTTCATCGTTATCAAACAGCTTATAACCGTTTCCAGCTTATTATACCTTACCTTATAGAAAAATAGGTCTATTTTAATCTATTTTCATATGTACACTTTAACGTGACTCACACTGTATATACAACAAAAGTGTTAAATGAATTATTTAACTTAGGCTGGGTTGCACCATCTTACATTAACTATGACAAACGTCAAAAATCTGTTAAACTCCATACAAAAAACACCGGTTATCGTCATAGTTACGGTCAAAGTTGGGTGGTGCAACTCAGCCTTAGTAAACTAGATAGCTAACCCAAGCGTTTCATTGCGTTTTTATTTAAATATGTAAAACGTAAAAATGAAACTGGTCTATGTTGCCTACATTTTCCTTGACTGATACACTCGGCGCTATCCCGACAAGTTGATTCAGGAAAAGAGAATGTTTGTAGAGTCTACACAAACATTTAGCCTCTCTTACAATATCGGAGGGTGTTTGCAGTCTTGTTTTATGATAATCCAGACAGCCGGATGTTACATCCGAGTTGCGGTTTAATCAATTCAGCTAGAGTTATGTTATTATTATCATAACGAGCGAACTGACGATTTGATTAAAACCGTAAATCTTGAGATGTATGGAAATAAGAATTCGGAACATAGCTTGTTGACTTATGAAAATTGTGTGAACATTGCTTCTTGGCTTATTTTGGAGTGTTTTGCATTTCCATCCGTCTACTTATTTGCATGATTTGCTATGTACTTAAGACTCCTTTTTTTAAAACCACCGTTCTATCCTCGGTTTTTCAGGAAGAAATCCCTTCCTGACTACAAGAACGTTGAAACGGCGCCGTTCCAACTTTTAAAGCAAGTTTGTCACTTTTTGTGTGGTGTAAAGTACCTCTATCTGTTTACCAATTGAATGAAATAATACAAAATATATATCATGTACAAATTCAATCTTTATAAAGTCTGCTGATCAAAACCCCTCTTTCATTTACACCGATTACGCGTCCGAACAGTTACAGCGTTCAATTCCACTTATAAAACTCATCGCGCATTCCGTTTAGGAGTTGCGCCGCCGCAAAATGCAATCAGAATTAGGAACTGTTGCTGACGGCTTCCCGCGCGCCTGTAATTGCAGGAGCTCTATAAACTACGTAAACTGTAGAGTTTACATAATGCGTTTATAGAGTAACATACGAACAGGTTTTTTGGTGGTAGATATGTAATACTTATTGAAGACCAGATTTTAAAAATTGTAAGTAAATCTTACTTATTTCAAAACCAAAGTAAAATCTTTTTTGTGTTTGTTTTGCTGTGACTGACTGACATAGTGATCTATCAACGCACAGCCCAAACCACTGGACGGATCGGGCTGGGCATGCAGGTAGATGTTATGACGTAAGCATCTGCTAAGAAAGGATTTTACGAAACTCCACTCCTAAGGGGGTAAAATGGTATATTATATTATTAAAGACCATATTTTAAAAATACGTAGTAAGTAAATCTTACTTATTTAAAAACCAAAGTACCTATAAATATTTTGGTTTCTTATGCTTGTTTTGTTATAAGAATGGTGAGAAAAAGCCAATAAAATGCAATCAGAATTTGGAACTGTTGCTGACGGCTTTCCCGCGCCTGTAATTGCAGGAACTCTATAAACTACGTAAACTCTACATATTGCGTTATTATAGGGTACAATCAGAGAGGTTTTAGAGGGATATAGGTAAGAATAGTATTGTAGTGTCAATTTACTACTTTACATCTTAAGAAATTGCACTTCTAGCATCATTATGAATGATTACAACAGCGATTACATTATCATGGTGGTTTTTAAAATAGCAAGTGTACTTTGGAAGTTTTCATGAAAATTATAATTGAAAAGCTGAAATAAAGCCTATCTAAAAATGTAATTCATAAATGCCAAATTGGTCGAAATTCAATAAAGATTTTTAATTTACATTTCGTTTCATTTTCATGTAAAATTAAATTACGAAATATTTTAATATCGTTGCCAAAATTCCTATAAATGACGCTCGTAATATAATAAACAATCAAAATTCACAGAAATAAACCTGATTTTCCGGGCTCATATAAAAATTATGTTAAATATCCGAAAACCTGCCAAGAATATTTGCTAAAATTCGCGGTTTTCCGATATGGAAACCCCAATATGCTCTACAAAATGGCCGACGAGCGTAAATATCATCCAGAAAACGCCGAAATTGCAATCCAAACACATTATCTCATATTTCGAGTGAAGCCCGCTGTAAACATTGGACGTTGAAGCCTTAAATCTATCCGGATCCGGATATCTTATCCGGTACTCCGGTAACCGGGTCAGAGCAAACAATTCGTGAGATGAATCCAAGGAATGGATAATGGTGTTGCCATTTGGATTAATTGACGATATTTTTATCGGTTGGATATTGAAGCAATTCGAGTGGTTGAGCTCTTACAATGTTTATTGTTGGCTGGTTTTTTATAATTTTTGAAAGAACTAATTAACTTATAAAGAATATCATTTTTTATTTTATGGCAATAAGTAAGATGCAGTCTCTAGAGACTGGCTACTATGGAAAACTACCCTAGGGTAGTACTTACAACTGCCCTTTTCACTCTTGCCTTGACTCCTGTACGGCTAGCACGAAATACTTTCGAGTTCGAATCGTTTGCGTATTCGAATCGCCATCAAAAGATTTAGTACGAAAACTACAACAGCGCTCTTGTGAACGTGTCGTAAAATGAAGTTAGTATGAGAAATGATTGCATGAAACTTATTTTGAGAATCAAAATTGTCACGTTATCGATCAATTCGAAGGTTATTATCGAATACGCAAACGATTCGAAGACGAAAGTTGTTCATGCTAGAGGCACAGCCCTTTGCTATTCGCATTGTAAAAGAGATTTTGGACGGTCAACTTTTGCCAATTTTGTAGAACTTCATTTAAAAGGGTGCCCTCTCAGACGCATAACATTTTTCATCATAATTTAGTTTGGCATAACAGTATTTGCATAAAGTTTTTTCGCATAAACTTTGATATGCATAGTTTTCTAAATGCATAATGATTTCTTAGGCATAATAATAACTTTCTCTAATTTTCAATACCATAATTTAAATAATCATAAATGTAAAGAACATAATTTTTATATACATAAAGTTTGTTTTTAATAAAATACTATAAACATAATTTAATTATTTATAACATTTAAAGTCATAAATATTGTCTATAAGAGCAACCAACATTGAAGAGTAAATAATTATATATTTGTGATGTTGCGAACGAGCCTCCTTCCACTTTTATATTCTTTCGGCCTATAGATTTGCAAAAACTAAATTCTCTGTATCATTGTCATTTTTGTTCTTAATTTTTGACCTGTATCTAAGAAAACTTAAGCTCATAAAAATACATTATGTTTGATCTCGAATCCCTCTTATCTATTATAACGCACATATTATAGTTACAGTCCACATTTCTTTTACAACATTAAGCTTGCCTGATCTGAAATTATGTTGATCCCGACTGGCCGTGGTCTCTTCCACGTGGTACTAGTCTGCCCTATACTAGAGTGTAATTTAAAAGCCGGAGGCGCGGAGGGAGTGCGGTCCTCGCTCGCTGTAACATATATCCGGCAGCCGTGCGAGCTGGAGCTGCTGAGGCTGGTCGCCGAAGGCGACCAGCAAGCCGAAGCTGCGGAAGCGAGCATGGCATGCCGGGTATATGTTACGCCAGAGCGGAAGGACCGCACTTCCCGCAGCGCCGGAGATAAGGCAATCCTAATGCTTGCTTGCATGCTTGCTTGCTTGCTTGCATGCATGCTTCCTTGCTGCTTGCTTGCATGCTTGCTTGCTGCTTGCTTGCATGCTTGCGTGCTTGCTGCTTGATTGCTTGCTTGCTTGCATGCATGCTTCCTTGCTGCTTGCTTGCATGCTTGCTTGCTGCTTGCTTGCATGCTTGCGTGCTTGCTGCTTGATTGCATGCTTGATTGCATGCTTGCTGCTTGCTTGCATGCTTGCTTGCTGCTTGCTTGCTGCTTGCTTGCTGCTTGCTTGCTGCTTGCTTGCAGGCTTGCTTGTTTGCATCCTTGCTTGCATGCATGCTTACATGCTTCCTTGCAGCTTGCTTGCATGCTTGCTGTTTGATTGCATGCTTGCTGCTTGCTTGCATGCTTGCTTGTCTATTTATATTTGTTTACTTATATTTTATATGTATAACATTTTTATATTTCATATTTGTTAAAATTATGGTATTTGTATATTATGAATGGTAACATTTATGGCATTGGTTTAGATGCCAATAAATGTTATGCCTAGAAATCGTTATTAAAAAAACAAGAATACAGAAAAAATATATACTAAAATATTATTATAATAAAAGTGGTTATGGCAAAAAAATATATGCCTTATTATTTATTCTGTATGAACGTTATGCGAAATGATGAGTATGCCAAAAAACTTTATGCACTCTTAAATTATGACAATATTTTTTATGCAACCGAATATGGACCCCATTTAAAATACCTTTTATAAAAGTGTCTCTGACGCTAAATTCATTAGAAAAATGGTATAAAAGATTGAAATTGCCAACACAATAGTCGTTTCAAACCTGCCGCAGCTTTGAAACGGATTTTTAAAAATTGTTCGCCGCTTGTTTAGCTTCAAAAAAGGTTGCTCGCAAAAATACGTCATCCGCACAAATTTTCCAGTGAAAAATAAAATTCGAGGCAAAGTTTGAGTTGAATATTCAAAACTGTTGCATGTATCACCATAGATACATCACGCTAAGTGAAGTCGGTCAAGTGTGATGCATATTAAATATCAGGGTTCGCAGAAGTGTGGAAGGTTTAAAATATGATAAAACCAGGAAGAAAACGAGACACTTACGCCCGTATTCACAAACGATGCTTGCTTAAGTGAAGCAGCAAATCGAACGCACGGCGTTGAATAGAGCTCTGTGATTGGTTCATGTGTCACCCTGTGCGTCCACGCGCACTGTGAGACCTCATAGTAATGTTTGTAAATACGGGCGATAGAGAGCTGAGTCAAGTAGGTAACAGTCACGGTCTCCCGTCTCGGTCTCTTATCTCTATCGCTTGTCTTTGTCGCGTTACAAACTTGCCGCCTTAAGAGGAAGCAATTCAAAGATTTCACAAAAGATTTTTCTGTATGATGGCAAATGCTCAAGCATGAGTATTATGCTTGTATTTATATGTATGTATCTTCTAAGGTACAAGTAACACAACACATCTGTGCTCAATCAACACTAGCAAATAAAGACCGTATATCGTTTGTACACACTTTATTATCGTATAAAGTTGAGTCGATAATCTACGCGCAGAAATTATATGCCACTAAGGAACGATGAAAATGCACCTTAACAATTGCATTAGCAGTTTTTTTGCTTGATGCAATTTTTCTGCGTCACTTACCTTGCTCTTCACTGGTTTGAACAGGCACTGAAATGAAAACTGCATGCAATTTTGTCTTAGCTTTCCCAAATAACTGCAGGACTCTGAAATAGGTAAAAAACCAATATTGTTCGGGAAACGTTTGCAAGAGCAAATTGCTTAGGTCTGCGGTTCCGTTCAATATGCACAATTTGTTCTGTCGAAAGATGTTAATTGGAAAATATGAATAGCGCGTGTAGTTAACGACTTTGTGTTTTTGTACTATACCTAGCTTTTGCCCGCGGCTTCAACCGCGTGAAATTTAGTTTGTCATAGATTGTCATAAATTATAAATAGTCTGTATGTTATTCTGGGCTATAAAAAATAATACTGTAAATTTTCATCAATATCCGTTCAGCAGTTTTTGCGTGAAAGAATAACAAATATCCAGACATCCAAACATTCAAACTTTCGCATTTATCATATTAGTAGGATAGTAGAATGGGTCTTATGCGCAAAACAATTTTGATAAATGTGTATTTGTCATTATTACTTAGTGGGAACCTGAATAAAAAATAATTAACTTTTAAAAAAAATAAAACCGACTTCAAATGCGTGAACACAAAAAAAAACTAAAAATTAAAAATATTGTGTATAAAAAAGTTCATCCCCAATTTTCCACCCTTGGGGGTGAAATATTTTCTTCAAATTCGCATGAAACCACCCTTTTGATAATACCTATTCAACAAAAAAATAATCGTTCAAATTGATTTATAATCGGCGGAGATATTGCGTATAAAAAAGTTCATCCCCAATTTTCCACCCTTGGGGGTTGTTTTTTCTATTATTAAATTTAAACGGGACCACCCTTGAGGTATTACCTATACGCCGAAAAAAGATTTGTTCAAATCGGTTCATAATTGGCGGAGTTATCGCGTAACAAACATAGAAAAAAAAAAAAACATACGGGTCGAATTGAGAACCTCCTCCTTTTTTGAAGTCGGTTGACAAACTTGAAA
The DNA here is from genome assembly GCF_963855985.1 of Ostrinia nubilalis. NCBI lineage: Eukaryota > Metazoa > Arthropoda > Insecta > Lepidoptera > Crambidae > Ostrinia > Ostrinia nubilalis. Next base: position 4,339,664 of record NC_087088.1, on the reverse strand, counting down.
AAGTTTGAAAAGAAGAAGAGACTGTAGAGATCGCTTCTTTGCGATAAGACCGCCTTAATTTTGCCGTATCTATCTTTTATCTTTTAAAGCCCATTTTCTAATAAAGGTTTTCAAACTCAATCTAAAAATCATTGAGTATCACTCACTTACTGAGTTTCTTGCGCTGCTTCTTCTCAGCACTAGCCCATTTATTGTCCTGAAGCAGTGGTAGGGTTAATACTGGGACGTGTAAAAGTGCTTTTTAAAAGCCTACTTGCATAATAAATGACTTATAAGAGTGTTTTTTTTTAATTTTATCTTCGTCGTCTTTGTGACTGAAACAATGATGATGTGTGATATTGAAAAAATGTATTAAGTAATACTTATTCCTATAAATGGAGTGGAAAACAACAAAGAAGTTAGGTGAAGTAAGAACGCCGTGTGTTTAGCGGGGGAATGCATAAGCGATCGGACGGCTGATGGATGGATCGAGGTGGGGTGCTAAGCAGCTGATTTACTAATTAGACTCGCTTATATTGGAATATTAAGTAAAGAAACTAAGGAAAAAAGTTGGAATACGGAAATGTTTCTTGTTGCTATTTGATTAAAATAATGGTAGAACAAAACAAAAGTACTGAAAAAAAAAAGTATCAGAAATCGAAGGTTATTTTGTGAAAATTTTATGAGACTTACTAATAATTTTACCAACTAACCTAAGACGCGTTAATAGGCAGAATAAGAAGTTATAATATTAAGGTAAAGAAGAAGACTCATTTTCACATTTTTCCTGAACTCTACAGAAAAACTAACATTATTTTATTGTACTTATAAACAACATTATATCATTAAACGATGAGAAATAGCATTATAGGGATCCCGATTAGATAAATCACACAGCAATTCTTCTATTAGCCTACACCTATCGGAAACCTTTTAAGGACATTGACGTCACGGACCTCTTCTTTTGAACTTTGGCGCGCTTTATCTCTTTAAATTTTCATTAGTGAAAAATACGGGTCGAGTTTTTTTGATAAGTTAACTAACGGACTAATTAAAACTCTTACTTAAATAAGAGTCCCGATTAGATAAATCACACAGTAATTCTATTAGCCTACACCTATCGGAAACCTTTTAAGGACATTAGCAGCTAACAGCTAGCAGCCTGCATGGCCAAACGAAGTTCTACAGCGCAGGATAACCCTATTTCCTCACTAAGCTTTGCTCTAACATCATTAATATTGACTTACAAATAATTTTACCAAAACCTAGTATTATGTCGCCGAGAAATGAGAATATCAGCTATTTCACGTATTGTCTAGGTATCCCTGGTATCCTTAATCTTTGTATATTAAAGGTAGACCTCAAACCACACGGATGACGAAAGTTCAAAAGGCCATGAAAGCATTGGGACTCCACGAAAAAGACGTTCAAGATAGGATCAATTAATGGTGACGCTTGATCAGGAAAGCTTTTTTTTTTTTTTTATGCATAACAAGGCAGGTATTTGACCACAATCGCACCTGATGTTAAGTGGGATGCGGTCTAGGATGGTACATATCTGCCCTGTAAGTGCCTATTCACTCTCGCCTTGAAAAGGCCCGGATTATAGTTTTCGGGAAAGACAGCAGCAGGCAACGAATTCCAGTCCCTAGCTGTTCGCATTATAAAAGAGTCATCGAAACGCTTAGTGCGAGCTGGTGGAATGTCAACAATATAGGGATGGTACGCTAACCTGCGTCTGGTTCCCCGATGATGGAAGGGGGCTGGTGGAATTAATTCATGTAATTCTTTCGCACATTCTCCGAAGTGTAGCCTGTAGAAAACCGATAGGGATGCTACCTTACGGCGATGGTCAAGTTCCTGGAGCTATTCCCGTGAAACGGCACAAACAGAACCTGGATATTAAAGATAAAGAAGACGAGTTAAATTGCTTATTTTTTCTGAACTCCCCACCAATACTCTCTACACTAACTGCTGCTAGAAAAAAAACAAACATCATTTCATCGAAATTACTACGTTCATCATCATCATTATTTCAGCCATAGGACGTCTACTGCTGAACAATGAACATAGGCCTCCCCAATGATTTCCATGTTGATCGTTTGGTAGCGGCCTGCGTCCAGCGCCTTCTTGCTACCTTTATGAATAACAACGTTACATAGTACTATTTTGAAACATAATAACATAGGGATGGGTCGAGTTTTTTTGATAAGTTAACTAACGGACTAATTAAAACTCTTACTTAAATAATAGTCCCGATTAGATAAATCATACAGAAATTCTATTAGCCTACACCTATCGGAAACCTTTTAAGGACATTAGCAGCTAACAGCTAGCAGCCTGCACGGCCAAACGAAGTTCTACAGCGCAGGATAACCCTATTTCCTCACTAAGCTTTGCTCTAACATCATTAATATTGACTGCATAGCAAAACGCGCTCCATCTATGAAAGAGAGTGTAATTTCATTACAACTACAGGGTAGTATGGATAGATGAGACAGTTCAGTTGACTTGATACAGCTGTTGTCGGGTGTATCTACGTATGCTTTTATTATTTCAATTATTACACATGATTTGAAATAACATAGCGTCAGTGATATTCTAATAGTGCGTAAGTCAAAAATTTGCATTTTACAGGAGATTGGTTGAAAAAAGTACGCGGTCTTTCTTTATACAATGGCCTCAAATGTTAAAACCGTAAAAAAATGACGTACGCACTGTTAGAACTTCACTGATGGTAATATCAATTTTCGTTGACTAAACAAAACATTATGTTTCAAGTGATTTTGATTTTTCTGCTATTTCCTGTTCAGAAATATTTTGAAAACATTAAAATAGTTATTTGGTGACCATTTTTAATAAAGCTTAGTTAAATAAAAACTTTTAATTAAACTTTTTTGTAACATTTTAACTATTTCAGACTCTATTGTAGTCAAAATACAACAGAATTGTTTTACAATCAATCCTTGGTTAGCTGTTTTCATTTAACTACGACTGCGGGCCTAATGCAAAACGGAAACGCCGCCCCCTGAGACAAATTCAATTAATTCCCTTTAAAACACAGTCTCTCTCAATGGAAGCCTTTTAAAATTTAAACACATTTTGACTCCGTCTGAAAGAACTTTTCGATAACGTAACTTTGTTACGTTCAAAACCCTTTTGAGCGGGAGGCGCAACAATTTTGAATATTTTTATTCCTATTCCAGGTTTAAAAATTTGTTACTGGCATAAAACATAAGTGAAAAGAGAACGAAACTTAGCGACTGTACCTTGTTTCAGTTATTTTTTTATGCACCCCAGAATTTTTTTATGCATAACAAGGCAGGTATTTGGTTGCAATCGGCCCTGGTGTTAAAAAGTGAGATGCAGTCTAGGATGGTACATATCTGTCCTGTAAGTGCCTATTTACTCTCGCTTTGAAAAGGCCCTGATTATAGTGTTCGGAAATATATTCTTTGTAGGTATTGTCTTATAAACGCCTGAAAACATTTTACACTGTATTTTATTGCCGAATACAAAGTTTAAGTAGCATATCAAAAATAGACTAACTTCATTGACATACAGAAAAAGTACATACTTGAAAAGTACATAAATAAAATTTTAACTAAACTGAAGAATTGAAAATGCCGAAAATTCGATATAGGACGTAATAATGTGATGCCCTCACACTGATTTTCAAACTCATTCACTATTACTAACTTTCATCCCTATCAAAAGTACAAAAACAAAAATAACTGGTATACCTTTACTGAACTGCGCATGCCCCAAAGTAACTTGTTGGTTTACCATCCACTGAGTCGGCAGTGCGGCGCGAGATCGCGGACGCGACGCGTATCGTCCACGTAACGAACTCGCTACGATCTTACGTAGCAGAAAAAGTATTCGATAGTCAGTTGTTTTTAAATTTTCAAAATTTGAGTTTCGAATTCGATTTCTAGGCGGCCATGGATGGGACGTAGTTTTCTTTTGTTTTGTAAAACAAGTGAAATGCACTGTAAAGTGAAACTGAAATGACTTGAAAGTGAGTGAGATGGCTACCAAAAGACTGATCATCGCCTGGGCAGTATGGCTTGTGTTGCCGCTGGCGACCAGCCATCTGAACGTGCTGATCAGCAAGGCAGAAGTTATGAAGCTGCTGGGTAAGATTTAATTGCTTTCGATTTGATGCAAGTGGAATGAAATCGGGGAATCGACAATATGCCGCCGGCAATTTTAAAGGATATCTCTATTGTAAATTGTTACTAACTTTGTAGAGATGTATGAAGACACAAATTCAATTTTAGGAATGAACAATAAAATACTGTACGTTGAAGCTTACAAAATTTTTATTATAATAGGTTATTTGTTTAAACAATCTTAGACTGCATCTCACTTAACACCAAGTGCGATTGCGGTCAAATACCTGCCTTGTCATGCATAAAAAAATCTTTATCACAACAAAATACCAAATTATACCTCAGATACTTAGTTAACTGTGGAGATCTTTTTCACAAAAGTATAAGGATTGATAAATTGATAACTACAACATGGAAATATTTTCTCGTTATTATTCTAAAACGTTTTCACTTTAAATATTACAGCTTTTAGCTTGTGATTTTCTAATGTCCTGTCTACATTTTGCCCACTAATATAAACACCAAGAGATATTTTCCTCTAATAGACAGAAGAACTACAAGATTAAAGCTAATAGTAAACACAATTTTGCAAATATAATGAAAACCACACAAAAACAGTACATAGATACAGGACTTAATACCATAGCACATTGTCGCAGAGAGCAGATTAAACGGTGCCTAAAAGTTATTAAGAAACTTACATAACCTTTGACAACGCAGCGTGGGACGTCCACCTGGTGGATCTCATAAATGATAATAACCTTTTAAATATTAGCCAATATGTTTTAGTATACATTGTGTGTTTCTGTTATACATCATAAGCAAGCGATCTTACCTCATCAGCCTACAATTTCTCGTTATATAAAATTGATTCGCCTTAGGCCTGAATGGTTGTGAAGCCAACCCTTTGGTTTATAGAAGACTTTGTGATGCTTCACATCCAATAAATGTTGATTACTTATTTTCAAGTACCGTATAGAAGATATTGGATGCTTCCCGTGTAAAATATATTGTTCAATTGAGAAACAAAAGATGGGAAGAAGACATTGGCTTGCTAATTAATTAATTACAGCATACATCTTTTTATTAGGACTTGGTATTTTAAGTCGAAGCTAAATACCTACACTAACGCTCATTAACAAACATTACTATCAGGTGTCACAGTGCTCGTGGACGCACAAACCAATCACAGAGCTCTATTTGTTTATTTTTTAATGGTAACCAAAATTTTGTTAACTGTTTTCACGTACAACGTGACATTATCTAAAATGGTATTAGATATTTATTTAACAAGTAGAGCTCACTATAAATAGCTTTGCCGTTATAAATGTGTTTGCTCTTGTTTAAACTGAATTTTGATATTTAGCTTTTCTTTTTCATATAAAATGTATTTGGTATAATCCAAAGAGCATTTCGATAATCTACACTAATATAATAAAGAGAAGAGATTTGTTTGTTTATCGGTCATTCTCACGATAAGGCGTTCTCAGCCTAATTACCATATCATTTTTGAAATTTGGCTTAATTGACTTAAACGCATTTAAATATGAAACACATGAAAAGTACGAATTTAACAATCGTAAAGGCGTCAAATTATTCCAAGTGGTTTTCGCGTAAATGAGACCCAAAAAATTTATGGTAACGGTAATTAGATAAGGCTAATACTTAATCTAACGGTAATTAGAAAAGATATGTAAAATAGTAAGAAAACAACATCTTGCATTGATAAATTTGTATTTAAATATATTGCGTCATAAAAAACGCTGTAGGTACACTTAATAACCCTTTACAAAAAGAAAAACACAAATTTCTATTATTTATTGTACCAAGATATTTTCAGTATACTGCAAGAATCGAGGCTATAACAGGAGCACTTAGTTTCAGCAAGAAGGGGCTGCGTGTCACATTTCAAATGAAAGCATTTAGCTGAATCAGAATCTTAGTCAGCATTTATTTGATTTAAAAACGATTTTGTGGTACAAACGATTTAACGTACCGATAATGGATCAGGAGGTCTCACAAATTTGATCGCATATGCATTTATATCGAAAAATTAATTAATGATATAAGTGATTTTTCCTCTTTTTAATCTATCTGCGATCAGCCATCACCCATTATCAGATTAAATTGAATTTGTAATAATGACAGTTCCAGCTCAGCATATCCCATAATTTGTCACCTCGATTCTTTTACAATAAGTTTTCAGATTGATGCTATTCGCTTTCTCCTGAGCCTAAATGCAGAATTATCAGAATTTAAAAGGGATGCAGCAAATATGTTTCATGAAGGTCTAGTCTTTGGTTGTAAGCATTACAGGAATTTTCTACATCCTCTTTGACGTTTGGTATCACTTCAGTGGACTTTGTAAACCAAGGTGCACAGCTCAAGATTTTTATTACTTTATTTTGAAAACGTTAAAGTATTTCTACATTTGCGAGGCTAAGTCGATGTCATATGTCTACATGGGTCTTAGGATGCATTTGTATATAATTTGTTATCCAAGCTTCTTCTGTCCAGTATCCATTGCATATCACGAAGTTTTTTCTATGCATAACAAAGCAGGTAGGTTGCAGTTTAGGATGGTACAAAGTGCCTATACACTCTTGTCTTGAAAAGTCCCATTGTCTGTTGATTTGTTCCCTTTTGTTCTTAATGTGATCACGCCAGGTAAGTGTTACTGTTGGACAATCTTCTTAGGGCAAAGGTAATATGGATAGATTTTAATGGTATTATATTGGAATTAATTAATGATTTAACATGTTAATATCAACTATATTAATAGTAAAAATAAATATCGGGCACGAGACATGTTTCCCGCAGGGGTGACATCAGAAAGCCATAATTTCACTCCAGCTAACTTCTTTTTGTGGGGTCACCTTAGGGGTTAAAATATACTCTTAAATCCAACAACTGAAGCTAAACATTCGTCATGAAATCGAATCTATTTCGAGGTTACTCTAACGAAAGATTTTCAAAATTTTGATGTCAGATTGGAAGAAAAGTCCGTGTAAAGTTGTTATGCGAAAGTCTAGGTATATTTCATATTTTATCATCATACTTATTCAATCGTGAGTGCAATTTGTAGGTAATAATTTCATACAACGGTGATTATAAATATATGGTAATTAGTACATGGCAATTATAAAACGATAATTTTTCTTCAAAATTTCCAAAATCTTCAGCGTATGCAAATAGTGTCTTACTACAACGTATGAAGGCCAAAGTGCTGAATCTATTGAAATTAACAACGTGGATCTATCTTCAAAAATCAAGTATAAAATTAAGGACATGGTAAATAGAAAAATTGAAAACCAAAGATATGGTAATTATACTCTTACGCAATTCAAAGACGATACGCCAACGCAATAGACGTCTACTTGTTAACAGGTCTTAGAACTAACTAAGGGCTCGCGCCGCGCGCGTAAATGATGTGTCAAATATTATTATTTAGGCTTGTGTGCCCAAAAACAGAAAACGTCACGGGAATTAGGACTTTCGCTCGGACAAGCAGTTTTTTAATTCTAATTATTTACAGCATGGTTCTATTGAATAGATATTTTGCTATGCGTAAGACAATCTTTTGTACTCTTTAAAATGTTGAATGGAGTAAACCAAATCTATACGACATAAAAATTACAGCCAACTTTTAACATTAAGTCGGTGTGCGGACGCGTCACGGTAATTAGAGAACAGAGGTTCATGAAATTAATTAAGTCACAAATACTTAAAATAGAGGCCTATGATTTAAGGGGGTCCTGCACAGAATCCTTAAAATTGTCATATTTTTAAATCACGAGTGCTCTGCGATTAGTGACTTAAATACGTCAAAGTAACTTGTGTAGGGTAGCCCAATCCTTGATCTAGGTCGCCGCCTTTTCGAAATTTCGAATAAATACGTAAAAAATTGATAAACAACATTTAAAATGCAGACATATGGAAAATTTATTTCTTCGAGAACTTTGTTAATTTAACGTATGAAGCAATAATTTTTATATGGAAATGTTTAAATTAATATTTTGAAGGTCGCCCCCTTTTTCGTTTTTGGTATTAATGCATTAATATTGAGAATTTTTGATTTTCCCAAAAAAACTTTGCCGTGAAGAAATCATCAGGCGTTTTGCTTTATCGTAGCTGTCAAGTGTCAAATGTGTGTTTGTCAATCCTTTACAGAGTAGTGTAGAGCGCAGAGCATGCAAATAGTATCTCTTTTGTTATGACTTCGATGGTTACGAAAAAATATTTTACTTATTTTATAGTTAATATGGCTAGAAAACCCTTGCAACCTTTCTTTGCCGTTCGTTCGTTTCAGCCGAAAGACGTCTACTGCTGGACAAAGGCCTCCCCCAAGGATTTCCACAAAGACCGGTACCACGCCGCTCGCATCCAGGTACCACCCGCGACCTTCACCAGATCGTCGGTCCACTTAGTAAGAGGCCTGCCCACGCTACGTCTTCCGGCTCGTGGTCGCCGCTCAAGAACATTCCTGCGCCAGCGGCCATCAGCTGTACGAGCTATGTGCCACGCCCGAATTGGTTCTCCTACGGATCTCCTCATTTCTCCTCAAACGATCATAGCAAATGTTGTGATAGGGATAGAGACATGCGATTTTTGGTTTTACAAAGGTAATACGATAGAAAATAACATAAAGTAATAAAAACTACCTGTTATAGGGGCATTTTTTGGAGAAATTTATCAAATAACCAAAAGTACATGAATTTAAAAGCAGATTTTTTTCAAAAAGTATCATTTTTTTATTATTATTTTGTTGTCTTTTCCTGAGTATTTTATGTATTTTTTTAGTATCGCCTGTTATTTAGCATTATTACTGTTTTTATTTTATCAGGATATACCTCTTAGTGTAAAAGTTATTACGTTTTCTTTACAATAAGTAATCGGAAGGAAAAAAATTCTATAAAAAAAAACCCTCTAAACATTTTTGACCTCTTTTTTGTCGATAAAAATAGGTTTAGTTTCACCTATTTTCATATGTGTACTTTATCGTGACTGACACACTGTATAAAGAAAGTATGCTAAATGAGTAACGCAAAACAATAAGCGAAGTGAGAAAAGAAAAGAGACTTTTGAACGAGGTTCTTTAGTAATAAAGTAATAAGTGAAAATTTTATTTATATTTTTCTTGCAATAAACTTTCATGTGTACTATCACTCCAGAGATGGGCGTTGTTTTACAAAACGACACCCTGTATACATGGGTAGAACGCAGCCGTAGGAAACTGCTCGTGTATATTTTAAACTTTCATGTGTACTATCACTCCAGAGATGGGCGTTGTTTTACAAAACCACACCCTGTATACATGGGTAGAACGCAGCCATAGGAAACTGCTCGTGTATATTTTGTAATACTCTTCGTAAATCTGCGACTACAGTACAAAGTAGACACGAATTTTGCGTACTGAATACAGTCGTGTTTAATTTTTATTGTGGATGCTCGCTTCTCCGTTTCAAACTATACCTACTACACCACTTACACTTGACAAGAGTGTGAAAAAGTTAGTTTGATACTTATTCAGTAAAATATGGAATTAGATTTAAGAGTATTTTTATTTCTTATTACTAAATATATTTTATCGAATCAATATAAAACTAGATTTTTAACACTCTTGCGGGTAAGTGGTTTTTCAAAATAAACTGATTAGGTAGGATTAAATAAATAAATCGATAACATTTTTATTTAGAGTAGTAGGTACGCAGTATTTGCGTAACTGCTCATATAGTTTGGAAGAGTTTAGTAAAAAAAAGTTATTTCCAAACTATACTCGATTAGTTTCACACCCTTGCGTTCTGGCCATGTATAGAATGGAAAGACGCTACGTTAACAGCCTATTTGAATTGAACGTCTAGGAAAAATACTCTTTTACGAAACTTTTTTAACGCCTTTGTTCATCAGAAGAATCAATATTAGTTAGGATTTTTATTGTGTAAGAATTTTCGCAGCAATACCAACAAAAAATCAAATCCTTCCTTTTTCCTAATTAAAGTATTATAAACTCACGTTTTGTTTAGCAAAATTAGTGAAATGCGTGTTTTTACTCTGTATTGAGTCTCTTTTGTCTCTACTCTGTAAAGTAGTTTGTGCGCGATCGTGTTAGTTCGTTACGCCACCGCTATCTCGGCTAGCAAATCGTAATTTTTCGTCGGCGCTGCACCCCCTTAATGCACAACTGGATAGGGTTGTTAAGTAACATATAAAAATACTTGCATGTCTCTAATTTGTCATTTTTAACAATTTAACAGCCCGGACACGCAAAAACTAGCTCATCTGAGAATGGCCGTTATATTGAATATGCTCCGAAACTGCTGGACCAATTTGAAAATTTTCTTTACCATTAAAATCCGAAATTATTTCTGATGAGAATAGGCGGTACTTTTATGATGTCGTCGGCCCTTGTGGGCTGTCTCACGCTGCGTTTTCCGGTACGCGGTCTCCACTCCAGAACCTTGCTGCAAAAGTAGCAGGAAGGCGCTGGACGCAGGCCGCCACCAACCGGGTAACATGTAAAGCATTGGGGGAGGCTTATGTTCAGCAGTGGACGTCCTATGGCTGAAATGATGATGATGATGATAGGCGGTACAACGTTCGCCGGGGCAGCTAGTAATAAAAACAATTACGTCATCCATGTCATCAATGTAGAGTTATCAATTCTGCGACAAACTAAATGGAACTTGCTACCATACTTTCCGATTGTTTACTCCAAACACCTCTTATACTTACGAGTATATTTCCCCCGTTTCCTATCAGTGACACTATCAGGCCTAATACAAAGACCCCCGACATCCCCTGCCGGGAGATCAAAAAATGTAATTATCTCCCCTGATCTACCCTCAACCATTTATATTTGTTCTACAAATTCGACGGATTCCGTATACGCAATTGAACCTGTCTCCGTTGTAAGTGACGATACGATTTCTTAGGCATGTCATGATTTTTATGAAAAAAACTCATAAATTAATTAATTTTTTAAAATAGAAATTAAAAGGTTTGAAATTTTTCTTGTGTTTTTTTTAATAATTCCAAATAATAGAATTACCTAAAGTCGGAATTGACCATCTTAGGTAGGTATCTAAGCATAGTCAATCACTTAATACATTTACGTTTATTTTATCTGACGAGCAGCTAACGCATTATTATAAAGTTTTTAATGTAATACATCATAATTCTCGCAATTATTTTAATTTAATTAATTATGTAATTAATATTTTTAATTATTGTTTTATAAACTGGATTATTAATTTATTTACTTCATCCGACATTTTACAAAGATTTTCTGTTAGTTAATCAAGCTTATGTAAATTCGGTTTTTACTCAATCAGATTTAATATACTTCTCCCACAGATTAGGTACGTACTCTACGAAGGTATTTTTAAAAGCACTCGAATATCGACAATATAAATAAAAAAAGGAAAAGTAAAATTCTCTCCCATTTCGCGATGCATTCTCTACCACAATGGAAACGCAACCTAACAACTACTACTAGTTTATTACTTTAGGGAGCGTCCGTCAGAAATATACGAATTGGAATCTTATTAGAGATAAAAGAAACTTGACATCGTTCAATGCATACGGAATGTCTGACATTGGATTGAGCAGTAAACCAAGCTGTCGCGATAAATGGGGAGTAAGGGAATAAATATCATGAGTAATGTATAGTCACCCTGTATTGTGGATTTTATAGATGTGCAATGTGGAGATAGGAATTTAGTGCTCTACCGTACTTATATCGTAACTCAAAACACAAAGGAAAAAATAATGAGACGAAAAGGCGGGATTGTAAGCCTACCTCCTAACATAATTAGTCCAGACAAGTAAAGACGTTTTTAATTTTGATTTATTTTTTATTTGACTGGTTAAAACGAAAGCATATAATAATGCCTCTACTATTCATCCTTGTGTCTAAATCCATTGCATATTTTTAGCTCAATTCAAAACTTGAACAAACTAAAATAAACAATAAATGGTACATTAAAAACTAACCTTTATTTACCTAGTCACATTTTAAAGTATAGTTTTAGATACTCTACCTATAGTATTACTGTCTTTTGACCGTCTGGATTTTTCATTTCAGTCAAACATTCATTAGAAACAGATCTCAATGAGGGCAACTTCATTATAAATTTCAAACAATACTAGTTATTCAACAAACTTTGAAGTCGGAATTCAATACAGAAGTTTCTTAATTAACAATTTCAACGTACACGCCTCACGGAACAAGATACATAGCGTTTTATAACTTCGATAAAATAATATTATTACAAGAGGTTTTTGTGACAGTAGACTCACTATGTAATTAACCCCTTGAGAATCAGTAAGAGAAGGAAAGAGAGGAAATATCTCCAAGTACTTTTTTAATGGCCGCCGTAATGTAAACATGACAAAAAATGATGTAAAACGTAGACTTAAACCCACATTGTTTCTTTTAAATCATTGAGATCACGAAAATACTGTTGGTATAAAAATGGAAGAAGCGGAGTATTTCATTTTGTTAAAACACATGAACTTATGTAGTAACTTTCAATTCACATGAGTAGGTATTATTTTTGTCTATATGTGTGTGTAGAGCTATGTAAAAGATTTAATTTGGATTCACTTACCGATATATCATCTTAGAGACTGGAACGATTCATTTCTACGCCTCTTGGTAAGTCCACTGAAGTTATTTCAGCAGCAACTGCAGTAGTTGCAAACCCGTGAAATATTTGCGTCTGAAAAAAAAAAGAAGAATATTATTCAATTTCATTCAGTTTGTTTCGTAAAAAATATCGACATAAACGAGAAAGGCAAGGTTTTTTTAAGCAGAACAAAGCTGACTATTGCATTTGTATAGTCTTTGACTGCAATCGATCCTGAGGTTAAGTGAGATGCAGTCTAGGATGGTACATATTTTATCTGCCTTGTAAGTGCCTATTCACTCTTACCTTAAAGTAAAGAAAACAAAGCGCGCCCACTTAAACTTATTTACATTGTGCTATCTTCAAGGATGTAACGCAAAGAACAATTTACTTTATTGTGACTACTTGACTTCCATTTTGGACGAGTAATTACTTACAAAGTTACAATGTTTTTCGATCAATCATAAACAAGGAAGTTTAGTATCGGTTTTATAATGTCCCACTTTTTAGCAGCTTGTTTCCCAAAAATTGGTGGAAAACCTTCCAGAAAAACTTTATTAACATAAAAGTAATTAGCAAGATTTTTGTTCATTTCTTTTATTGATAAAAATCTACCAACAGCACATTTTTATATCTAAATCGCGTACAGTTAGCGTTAAATAGTTCATGACACCCAAAGTGGTCAAAAATTTGTCAACAAAACCTTATTCTGATATTGTAACAAAGATGTGTTGCGAACTTTTTGGCTACTTTGGGTGTCAAGAACTAATTGACGCTGCACTACATAAAGAATTAGAATTTTCTTGAAAAACTTTTAAAAACACAAAAAATGCTGACCGAATTCAGAAACAACATTAAATATCGTTTAGGGTTACTTCGCCTTAGAATCAACAAACTCCATCCGTCACTCGATTAAACATCACTAATGACAAATGACAGTCGTATGTGTCGAAAGTAATAGAGAAAAGTGACATCTGTCGGTCGGGGCGAATTAATGACAGTTCAAACATCAATTTGGACGGGCCTTATCGGCTCGCGGCAGCGTGGGGTTACTTAGGGACGGTTTATAAGGCACGATTAGCTTGTGTTCGGTGGGTCACGTACGACTATTGCCCTAATGGGTAAAAGAGTTTTTTTTGTAAGATTATAACGTCTAAGATTATTTCTGAGACTTAATAAAAAATATTGTCGCTAGTATGATCATAAATTTTCATTTTAATCCATATGATGATAATGTTAATGAAAAGAGATTCACATTTTTAACAGACATTGACTCTACATTTTTTAAATGCTTCAGTTTTATTCCAGTATTTTATATTTGAATAGCATAAGCAGCTTAAAAAAGTCTACATAAATATTTTAAATTAAATTAATTGTATATAAAGGAATCGTGGGGTGTAAAATACCACCACATGGGCGGTTCTACACCCCACCGCCATTCGGCGGGTGTGATAATTGAGTTCTTTTATAACTACGATATAAATACTCCGATGCGGTTTGTTTACGGTCCTATACACTACTTTAATATAATAAAAAGTTCTACTTCGAATGGAAATCATTTGTCCAGCAGTGGATGTCATTTAGCTGAAACGAACGATAGTAAAAAAATGTTACATGGTTTTGTCAAGTCAAAACCTCTTAGTGAATACGAGAAAACAAAAATTAAGTTGTTAATTGATACTACATTAGAACCACTTAGTTTAATAAGAACTAGATAATAATTATCTATCCACATTCCACCCGTTCGAGAAAAACCCTGCCAAAGAAAAACACGAATAAATCCAATGGTAGGGCTATACACACACATCCCTCATTCTCTGACGGTGGTTAAAAATTGTTATACCTATTGTTTTATTGCCCCATCGGCAGTGAGATTTTGACAGAACTAAAGACCCCAATGTACTGTATAAAAAAAGATCTTTGTTCAGATATTACACGAGCATTTATTGTGATTATCAGTATCAATACAAATATAACATATTTAATAGGTTAATAGGTTAAACTACAGATACCTACATAAAATAACACGTAAAACACACACAAACTGACAAGGTAAATATTTTGGAAGAAAGTCCCGAGGCCAAAGTAACGAATACAAACACACCCATGGCTATGTCTACAGAGCACACCTTCTACACACCATAATCTATAGAAATAATATCCATGAACCATGTAAGACGTCAGCACATCGGGTTATACATTTTTGTGGCAAAATCGCCCTTATGAAAACTACAATAAGATTAACCAGTGTATACCTTGATTAGCTGTCGTCACTATGTAAAGAAGGTATTAACTTAATCTGATAATATTTAGTAGTGTAGTAGTGGCAGTCTATTATTTTTCTTAAATGTATTCTTCATTTAAACAGCATCGACTGTCTTTTGTCTTTTTACTTTTACTTCATCTCAATAGACCGCTGTAAAATCGATCAGTAAAGTTAACTAAACTAGTAGCTAACATTATAATTTGCGTGATTTTAAACTTTTGCGTTCTTTGTGTTTTAAAAGGTTTTCGCCTAATGATCCTTTCAACTAAAGACCTGAGAACTTTATAAAACGATCAGTGCTTTTGGTCCTAACTAAATTTATAAAATAAAAAAATATAAAAATAAAATTCATTTATTTCAGGCCAGGGCCCATAAAATTTCAATAATAATAATAATTGCATTAAATAATTAAAATCAAATTAAATCAATAAAAATAATAATAATGGAGACAAATAAATTAAATTAAAAATTAAATTAAATTAAAAAATTAGATTGAAAATTAAATTAAACATACTTTACGATAATAATTTGTTACGTATATTCACGCTACCATTGTAGGCAAACGTGACAATATGACATTACGGTAATACTCGTAGAGATAGTGGCGGTGGCGTTAGTAGCAAAATTATATTAACTACGGGTACAGGTCAACGATTTGCCTCTCATTTGGTCGAACTGCCTTTTTTGGACTAGCTTTCGCCCACGACTTTACTCGTTTGGGTTTTGATCTATGAAGAAAATTATTCGCGTTTACAAGTTTACATTTAAAATATTATACCTATCTTTCCACTTTACATTTTTTTAGAATAAAACTATAACTGTAATGTCTTTCCGAGATTCCGTCGTTGAAATGAAAATGAAATTCTTGGGGAAGGTCTTTGTCCATTAGTCGTCATCAACTGAAATTTTTAACCTAACCCCATAAATTGGTTCAGTGGTTTAGTAACAAACAAACGGACTAATTCTATATTAATATCTACAGAGTATCTTATATTAGTAGATTCGATTTTCTCCCAAATTCACAGTGGAATGTCCTTGCTCAAGGACACAATCCCTCGGACGGTTCAGGAAAATCACATTTGGAATTCCCTGAACACAATAACTTAATAGATGTTATATTACACGAATAATGTGAGGGCGATGGCAACATTATGGCATATCTAATGTGTATATTTCGTTGTAATAAGTGCGAAATTGCAAAAATATTTACAGAAAAAATAATTCTCGTTTCTTAAGAGTAAAAAATGCAAACTATACTCAACATCAAATAAACCGCACCTTCCGTGACGCGAACTTGAACGATTTTCTTCTGACACAATTATGGTGCCCTAACAATATTGGTGTTATTTGAAAGCCCAATAAATATCCTTAAAGAAAAACACATTTAATTTCTTAATAAATGATTAACATATACCATTAATGTGACTTGAAAAAATACCTCACTTTGGGCCCACCTATGGGATCAATTAGACCAATTTTTATGGTTATAAAACCAAATAATGATCTCACGTGTCCTCTTTAACAGATGGATAGCGATTAATCCCAACTTAACAGTTTTATAGCCATAAAAGTTGGCTCTAGCATAACTACCTATTTTTTGAAGAAGTGACTCTGGTTCCTTCTAAATACCCATTTTTGGGGTAAAAAACTTTCCTTTAATGCAATGAAGGTTAGAACTAGGCTTTTAAATGGTGCCAATATTGATGGGAAGTGGGGAAGCATACGTTTGAAAATGCTTGTCGCGGGAGGTGCGATTTATTTGATGTCGAGTGTATATCTTATGACTATATTATTTGAACATAAAAATTATTTATATTGTTAATAACAATGTTCAGTTTATACTAGGTAGGTACTTTTCTGCTTTAGATTTCTTAAAACGATGGAGTTTCAGAAATTAATAAACGATAGAATGTCGGTTACTTTAAAACCAATAAGTGAATATTTGATAAATCATTATTGTCTATACTTTCGTTTAGCAGCTGCTTTCGTATCGAGCTAGTAGCAAATATTCGTTTATCAATAAATAAATAGGTATATTCATACGAACCTAATTATTTTAGCATAGGTATCAAGTTACTGTTAGACATTCTGTCGGACTTTCATGATATTTTGTTCCTAGGAGTCCCAATTTTAGCACAAATGTCACACTAAGGGTTACCTTAACTAAGGAACCTGTTTACAGGACAGGTCTGTCCCAAACAGGTCATTTGCTACAAATGGCCCACTTGTTGAAGCAGTAATGAGACCCCTGTTGCTCTCACACTATGTTTCGCTCACGGGGGGTCGCAGTGTGATGGCCCCCGTCTTGGTAATGTATGACGTCACATCGTTAGGGGACATCATGTTTGTCCTCATTTTTAGGTAGTTCACACTGGTAGTATCTTATTACGTACTAGCTGACGCGGCGAACTTTGTACCGTCTATATTATAAAATTCTTAGCCAATGTTATCGGGGAGAATTAGTGTTCTAATTGTGTGATAGTTTTTCAAATCGGTCCAGTAGTTTCGGAGTCTATTCTATACAAATAAACAAACAAATATTTCCTCTTTATAATTTTAGTGTAGATATTTTAAACTATAGACGAATCTCCACTAATTTTTGTTGTTACCAAAAATAATGAAATAAATATCCAGTTAAATCTACCATCCAACTATCCTGCACATACTCATAACTGTTATGCTTAAAATGATGTATCGTCACAGCTCACTGTCACGAGAAAAATGTCACATGCTAACCAATTAAAAGGTAACGTAATACTAGTGACGTGGTATTAGTTATTCGGACGCTGAAGGGTTTAGAAGGGTTGACTGATATGAGCTGTCATAGATAGCAGTTAGTTATTTTAATGGCTGGACCGTTGGTGGTAAAAAGTTAAGGTAACTGGAGATAGACTATTCGATCTGATGATTTCAAGTTTCATGGGGAATATAATTATTTCTAAATTGAAGGATATGATTATTAAGATTTTTGCATGATAAAATTGATGATGCATGCATCACTTCGAGATTCCTTCCATTCGCATAATGTTATTACTACTGAAATAAATTCCCATAAAGATTTTGGCATAATTTTTTTTTCACATAATGCTAATGAGTTGTCTCAGCTGGGAATTTAACCTATAAATAGTAGGTTTTGGTATGCCGGGCAACTGCTCTGTGACTGTGACAGACAGCAAATCACGCGGAAGAAACTGTGGGCAAAGACTAGTTAAAAATAGGTACGGAAATTAAAAATTAGCTTGTATTTGTATAGAAATGAATACAGATGGAAGTTCATTAAGACGAAACTCTGCTCCATACAAATTGTTTCAGAGTTTGTAAATTAACGTGTCAAGAGATCGCGTGTTGGGTCGTACATCATCGGAATTCGAGACTTGATGTATGGTGTTTGGATAAGATGCAGATAGGGGGTCGCTAGAAACTGTGGGTTTCTATTGCCATAGCAATAAGGATGGTTTAGGAACAAAATAATAAAACTCTATCATTAGTTGATTATTTTTTAAATTTACATAAAATTATTTTGAGTCATGCCATTTTATTTTAACTTAAAGTAAATTAGTTAAACTTTTTATAGAAGATTTGTATTTTAGGACACTCGATGTTTCTGTCTTAACCAATAATGAACTTAAGTAATAAAATTTGTACATCATAATTAGAAAATAAATGTTGTGAACAACATTTTATACAAAACAAAGTAACTGTAATGGCAAAAAAGAGGCTTATTTTTGGCAAAAAAGACTCTAATTTTTTCATGCTTGACTTTTTTAATAGCAAAATAAATAAGTACCTATATATCTGATTTTAATTTCCTGTCCGCCAGAAATGAGTACATTTTATGACTTAGCAACGTGTCAAGTTTACGCACACAAAAGATTAACGTCGAGCACCCAAAAGGTTAATTCAGACACCTACATCACAGCACTCGAGTGCAATCAAGCTAACATCTGATAACGTCTCCCATGGGGCCATCAGCGTTCACCCACCATCTGATAACAGCCCCAGAGGCCTGATAATCCCGAACCCACTTTACACAAAACGAATATTTCAACCACGATAATTTTTGTCCACAATTCAACTGCACGGCCCACTGGGGATAGTTTGATTGGTCGGGAATTGCCGCTTATCTTTTGTTTTGAGCGAACATGTTCGGAATTTAGTTGGTGAGGAGTTAATTGCTTGGAATTACATAGTTTTGTGTTTGTTTCTTTTGTTTAGAAGATTGTTGAGCGTTATCTAAAAAGGAAAGTTCGTTGTAGTAGAGTAATTGTTAGAATTAAAAAAGTTTTTACGTTTGTTTAATGACTGACGCCTGGTATAGAGTCATCAGTTCATTTTCTCGTCAAAGCAAGATCTCGACTCTCTTCAATTAACCAGAGACAAAATCAAGGATTTGGCCTATACTCCCCACGCCAGGGTTGGGGTGGTCCAGTTTAGCGTAAAAAAGTAAAATTAAGTGTCGTCTGGCTGCCTAAAATTAATACAGCACCATGTAGGAGCTGCATTAATTCTATGTTAACCAAATTTATACTTTTCTACACACCCATCACCGTCCCATAGATTCAAACCGGTACACCGATACTTTGAATATCAAAGCGCAATTAACAGCC
The DNA here is from genome assembly GCF_963855985.1 of Ostrinia nubilalis. Taxonomy (NCBI): domain Eukaryota; kingdom Metazoa; phylum Arthropoda; class Insecta; order Lepidoptera; family Crambidae; genus Ostrinia; species Ostrinia nubilalis. The sequence goes on along the minus strand of NC_087088.1, from coordinate 4,320,070 downwards.
TAACGAACCATTGTGCGGATGCAAATATTTTTTGAGTTTATCATTTTTGGCCGCAATTCACGCGTCTCGGCCCACCGGGCGCAATTTGATCGGACGGTTATCACGGCTGCTGTAACGATTTACGGTTTGTTAGCTGCTTTTTACGCCATTTTGGGTAGTTAATGGTACATGGGTTGTGATTTAGCGAGTTTTAGGTAAAAAGTCCTATTGCTACAAAAGAACTAGCCAGCAAGAAGGGGCCAGCTAAGCCCTCTCAATCAGAATTTTTCGTCTTTACCCTTGCAGTGCTTGCAAACTATTAATTTTTCTCTTTGGTACCTATAAGCTAATCTACTACAAAGGTAAGTATTACGTTTTCAGTTCCTTAGATCCTAAGGTCGAAACTCGTTGCTTCCCCAATCGACTTTTTATCTAATAAGGATAAATTTATTTTTGGAGCACAAAAAAGCTACCCAATATTTACATTTCCCTAAACAAAATGCGGGCAAAAGTTAACAAAAACAAGCGTATGAGTCAAGCAAGATCAACCAACTTCATAATAATGTTTGCGCGTATCCACTTTCGGCCAAATTAAGGGCAACCCTCAAACCTCGGACACTTAGTTCCGAAAGTAAACGAACCGAGCGATGTTTACTTTACGTGCTCTCAAGTGTACAGCGTGAAAGTGTTCCCTTCTTTTGGCCGGGAGTGCTCGTGCGTGATAGAATTATTGCTTGCTTACGAACGCTTGCGTTTGCACTTTTCGGGAACTGATGATGTGTTTAGGACACGTTTGGGTAGTGATAGAAATTTAAAATACTCAATACTCAATCATTTATTGCATTACGTACCTACTTAGTGAGAACAAGGTCCTAGGAAAAAATATATTTGATCACCGAAGTGCAGCTCTACATTCTTTAACATCGCGTTCTTTGGTACATAAATACATTAGATAGCTAACTAACAAGAGGAAACACAAGAAGCAAGTAAGTGTGTAGTGTTCCCAACTCTTGTTCCCACCACTGCAACTCCTGTATAGCCAGGATATACAGTTTGACCGCCAATAAAAACCCAACCAGTGAAGGTCAAGTTTGTCCCGGGGGAAAGTTACCTTTAGAGAAATAGAACCAAATATAACCATGCATACCAAAAACGGCTACCAACCAAAAACGGTGTTAGGCCGTATACAAAAAGAAAGATTCAAATTCATTTCTATATCTGGCGCTTGACAGCGCTGGTAACCCGCGCAGGAAAATATTGAACGTGTGACGATAAGCACTGAACGGCGCCGACAAGTTTTAACACGCGCTGGTCAGCGCTGGACGCTGCCATATAAAATGCCATTCAACTTGCTTCCTTTGTGAACGAACGGACCAGCGTTGACAAGCGCTGGTAAGTGCTTTTCTTTCTGTATACGGCCTTAGGATAGTGTTACCGTTCAGTGAAATAGAGGATAATTACATGGAATCTACCCTCCATTAAACCTTCCACCAGTCCCAGTTCGACCGTGGGGGGATGGAGTATGCCTTCCCGTAGAGCGATTCCTTTGCTCGGGCCCTCCCCGTGAGTAGCGGCAGAAGCCGTGAAACGAATTACTGCACCACGATGACAAACCGAAGTTCAACCAGTCCGCTCACAAAACCGTGCCTGTGTGTAGTCTCGATTAATATTGAAGGGTTCTCGCAGGACAAATCAGAGATTCTGTCTAACCTTTGCCGCAAAACCAATTGTGACATTCTTTGCGTGCAAGAGACCCATCGAGACGAAACACAGAGCCGCCCACAAATAGCCGGACTTAAGCTTATCGCCGAGATCTCACATCCGAAACACGGTAACGCAGTGTTTGCTGCTCCCGGCGTAAGCATCATTTCCACCTCATGCTCGTCACAAAATGACATTGAAGTTGTTACGGTTGAAACTGGGAACTGTACTATAACTTCCGTGTACAAACCTCCAGGGACACTGTTTCATTTCGACCCTCCAGATAATTTTGACAACCAACCAGTGAAGGTCGTGATCGGAGACTTCAACAGCCGGGGTTCCAACTGGGGCTACCAGGACACGGACATGAGTGGACACGCACTGGAGGAGTGGGCTGACACAAATGATCTGAGTCTGATCCATAATCCTAAGCAACCGGCTTCTTTTAACAGCGGCCGATGGAAAAAAGGGTACAATCCAGACTTGATCTTTGTCTCGTCCTCCATTAGCTCACAATGTGCCAAAACCGTGTGTCCACCCATACCTCGTACCCAGCACAGGCCTATCATGTGTGTGGTACAGCCCGTCATCCGACCTATTGAGGTTCCATTCCAGCGCAGGTTTAACTTCGCCAAAGGTAACTGGGAACAGTTCGCGCAGTCCGTCGACGTCGCCCTTCTCGATGTCTTGCCTACCCCGAAAAACTATGATCGCTTTGTTGAGATCGTGTGGACCATTTCTCGGCACTGTATCCCCAGGGGTTGCAGGACATCCTACATTCCGGGGCTGTCGGCGGACTCCGTCGAACTACTAAGGCAGTATGAGCTCATGTATGACTCTGACCCTTTCTCGGAAGATACCACCTTGATAGGCGAAAAGCTCCTGACAAATATTGGTGAAAAGCGAAAGATGAGGTGGGTTAACACTGTCACTAGCGTCGATATGACGCACAACAGTAAAAAGGCCTGGTCAACTCTCCGCAAACTCACAAGCGAGCCCCCTCAACCCGCATCGCCCAGCCAAGTCACGGCCAACCAGATTGCGCATCAGCTCTTGTTGAATGGCAAATCTTCGTGTCCCCTTGGTAGAGTCCCCAAATCAAAAGACATCACGAACAACTGTGATGATATCAGCAAACCCTTTAGCCTGACTGATATAAAAACCGCAATAAAACTCCTTAAGTGCGGTAAAGCCCCTGGAGTCGACGATATCTCAGTTGAGCAAATTAAGAACCTTGGTCCTGCTGCGGTGTCATGGTTGCTGCAAATGTTCAACTTCTGCCTGGAACATGCCTCAATCCCCCGGCTCTGGCGAAAGGCAAAGGTCATCGCTATCCCAAAACCGGGTAAGCCAGCGGACGATCCGAAAAACTTTAGGCCAATATCATTATTGTGCCATTCTTACAAGTTGTTCGAGAGACTGTTGCTAGCCCGGCTTACCCCAATGATCGACCCAAAGCTAATCCCCGAACAAGCCGGTTTTAGGCCTGTTAAGTCTTGCAGCAACCAGACGCTCAAACTAACGCAGCACATTGAAGATGGTTTCGAGACAGGCATGGTTACGGGTGCTGTGTTTGTAGACCTCTCCGCAGCCTATGACACTGTTAACCTGAGACGTTTGTTGTGGAAGGTGGAGTCCCTTACCAATGACAATAAATTTGTCAACGTACTCCGCGAACTTCTGCACAATCGGAGGTTCCAGGTCCACTTCCTGTCCGACAAAAGTCGTTGGAGGACACAAAAAAATGGTTTGCCTCAAGGCAGTGTCTTGGCACCCATTCTATTTAACGTGTACACCAACGACCAACCATCTAACCCCCACACGTCCCGCTTCCTATATGCAGACGACCTTGCTTTAACCTCTCAGGCTGCTAGCTTCGAACAGGTTGAAGACGACCTATCGAACGCTCTGGAAAGCCTGGGAGAGTACTATGAGGCTAATTCCTTGAGGCCAAATCCTACCAAGACCCAAAGTTGCGTATTCCACCTGCGCAATAGAGAGGCGGGCCGAAAACTCAACATCCAATGACGTGGGGTGCCCATTGAGCATACCGACTTTCCCAAGTACCTGGGTGTCTTTCTGGATAGGTCACTGACTTTTAAGAAAAACTGCCAAAACATCAAGCAGAAGGTGCATTCCAGAAACGGCCTCTTGCGCCGACTGGTTTCCACTAAATGGGGAGCCTCGCCCGCTGTTCTGCGGTGCACTGGTTTGGCGCTTTCCTTTTCAGCAGGTGAATATGCGAGCCCCGTATGGAGCCGCTCAGCCCATGCCAAGCTAGTAGATACAGCACTGAATGAAACCTGCCGGTTGATTACTGGTTGCCTAAAACCGACACCGGTACAAATGCTGTATCCGCTGGCTGGAATAGCGCCCCCAGAGATCCGCAGAGCCGTCGCGGCCTCCTCCGAGAAATCGGCCATGCTGAGTGACACACGGCACCCACTTTTCAATTACGACCCTGTGCCTCAAAGGCTAAAAAGCCGAAGCAATTTCGTAAAAAGTGTGTCCCCTCTCCTTCATGACGATCGGTCAAAAGAGAGATGCAGGTTATGGCGCGAGAGAGCTGATCTCCCCTGCCCTTTTGTCCCTATGTCTGAGAGTCCTCCACCTGGACATGAGCTCCCCTGGCTTACCTGGAAGTCTTTAAATAGACTTCGGACGCAGGTTGGCCGTAGTAAGGACAATCTGGCCAGGTGGGGATTCTTGGATGGCTTGAACATGGAGTGCAGGTGCGGTTTTGTTCCCCAGTCGATGAGGCACCTGATGTCATGCCCTGAGTGCCCAAGCAACTGCACTCAGGAGGATTTGATGAGTGCTACTGACAACGCCACTCTTGTGGCGGAGTTTTGGGCTGACACTGTGTAGGTTTGTTGTCGACACGAAAAGAAGAAGAAGTTCGACCGTCAAAATCCATTGTCCACTAACAGTTGCCGAATACCAAACAATCAAGCCAAATGAACTTCTAAATATTTTCGGCCACTTGTTGCAATTTCTGAACTGCGTGCCCGAGAACTAATGTCATTGTCGCTCCCAAAGGCGGGATGTTACCGACCTCGTAACGAAATTAGGATACGTGATACAAAGGGATATTGAACGTTATATTTTATTCGATTTATCGTGCAACTGTACCGTACTAGGTGGACCAACGATCTGGTGAAGATCGCTGGAAGAACCTGGATGCGGGCAGCGCAGTACCGGTCGTTATGGAAAGCCTTGGGGGAGGCCTTTGTCCAGCAGTGGACGTCATTTGGCTGAAACGACGTGCAACTTTCATTGTTTTCTGAGTGAGAACATAGAAAAGTCTTTCTAATACACAATCATCATTATTTTAGCCACAGGATTGTCGTTCACTTCTGGACATAGGTCTCTCCCGACGATTTCCAAAACGACCGGTTGGTAGCGGCCTGCGTCCAGCGCCTTCTTGCAACCTTTATAAGGTGATATGTACACCTTGTGCACCTTGTTCTGTCACTACATAATACAGATTATACATAATACAAAATAATATTTGCAGGACTCTAAAGACCTCCAGATCAGTAATAATTAAGTATTACTAATGACAGTGTGGTAGTGAAATGAAGGAATGGACGGTTATAGTGCAACAAGGCTGATCACACTATTATTATAAAGGCGATAGATTTTGTAGTGTATGTTTGTTACTTCTTCACGTCTAAACGGCTGGAGCGATATTGATAAAATTTGGTATGAAGTTAGCTGACACACTGGATTAACATATAGGCTACGTGTTACCGTGGGTAACACAGGTAGTTGTATCATAATTAATTAATTATGGTCTGCTCCAGATTCAAAAAGAAAAACCGTTCAAGGCCTCACGTTTCAAACAGGCAAAATGGTGTTTCAGTTACTGAAACCACGCTGAAACACAACATGGCTGCATTACCCACAAAAACAAAAGTCATATACACACGACATTATTACTCCAGCTTATCCCAGCCCGTGGGAAGGCGCGGGTGCGTCGGACACTCCGCCCATTAGTCAAATCTTGGCAAAAACTAGGGATGTTATGGATATTTAGTTTCGGTTATAGATACGGTTATGGATATAGGAATATTATTATACCGGTTTCGGTTACGGTTACGGATATCTGTGCTTTAGAATGCAATTTGCAATAGTTGTCCAACACGGTTCATTCATGGCCGCACACTTTAAATCGAATAAAAAGTAATAAAAAAATTAAAAATTATGCTGGATGGCATCATAAAGGTAAATCAGGCTGTTATGCCTTTACATAGTATAAAATGCTATGCATAAAACTACTTTTATTTTAAACTGCCTAAATCCGAAAGTATCCGAAACTTTTGAATCGGTTACGGTTTCGGATATTTTTTTATTTCGTATATCCGATAGTTTCGGTTACGGTTACGGATATCCATAACATCCCTGGCAAAAACGACACAGTGGTATTCCATTAATGTTGGATTGCTATTTGGCAAGTGTACGAGTAGCTGTTTCTTTTTGTTTGTCATGCAAAGTTATGAAGGAATTCCAGTTTGGATTCTTAGAACTGTTCTTTAGTGGCCGTAACTTTACATTTAAAGAGCGGTTTTGTTTAAATACGCTAGAAATTGTACAATCAATTTTGTAGTTGACACATTTTACCAAAATACAAGGTTTCGTTCGTAACAATTTATTTTGCTCTGAATATCCAATTAACTAGTTTTCAATGGTCTCGTAAATTAGATTTTTGTTTTCTTTGCTCCACCTCAACTTTATTAGTTTTTTTTTTTTCAAAATTTCATCGTAAAACAAACATATTAACTACTAGCTTTCCGCCCGCGTGTAATTTTGTCTGTCACAGAAAAACTTTATCACGTGCGTCCCTGTTTCAAAAACCGGGATAAAAACTATCCTATGTCCTTTTTCAGGACTCAAACTCTCTTTATGCCAAATTTCATCAAAATCGGTTCAGTGGTTTAGGCGTGAAAGCAAGACAGACAGACAGAGTTACTTTCGCATTATAGTATAGATAGTTGTTGCAAATCAGCTCTTATTACAACTTCAGAAGCATAATTTTACCATGACGTTTCGTCGCTGTATATTATAATTAATTCCAACGCTTCTATTTATTGCTTTACTTTGCAATATTCTATTGTACCGACACAATTTAGATTGCAATCTAATACTCCTTTCATACAAAACATTAATCCAAAAGTATGACTCAGTCATTCCTCCAGGGCACACCCTCGAAATATTACCGCGGGCTTCAATCCGACACTTTTGACGGGTTTCTTACAAATTAACGGTCACACAGAAACTTAAGCTAGGGATTATTGGGAAAAGATTTACAATATTAGAATTAAAGTCACCCTTATTATGATGCTAATAATTATGACACAGAGTTTATAAATATTTTTACTGACCAGATCACTTTTAAAAATGACAAAATAATGTTATAATACCACGAGGGGTTGACGCGACTGTTTGTCATTTGTACAATAAAAATTACTAAAATACTTCAAAAATGTTTTTTTTAAGGTATTTTTCTTGTTAACTGTCTAATTGTAACTTGATTAATTATATACATAGAGCCCTAAGAAAAATATTTTCATTTAGATAATTTTAATCATTTAAATATAGTAAACAAATGCTTGAAGAAGAGCTTAATTTAAGCGTCACAATAGGAAAATAAATAAAGTGCAAAAGTCGTTGTCTAAAAATGCAACAATAAATTCACAACATACCTAAATGAAACCTTATTCATAAACCTTGTAAAAAAACAGTCCGCAAAATTCAATACGACGCCATTCCACCGTAACCTAACGTAACGCGATAATGATGTAAGAATTTCCGACAAAAAATCATAATTAAAAACGCAAATTTTAACGAAGCAGATTGTGCCTGATGAGGTGTCAGAGTGGAAGGGCTATCTCATTTCATGAAAAGTCAACCCTGCGAATTCCGGAAAATATTTGTTTAATACGAAATTTTGTTCTAAATGAACCATTCACAATTTGAATCCGGCTTATTTTTTTTGTTTTCGTTCTATATTCCTTTTTTAATGTTCGATAAAACGCTTTGTTGCTGGCCAGCAAATATTTATTATTTATTTATCTTATTGAAAACAAAAAACAAAAGCGGTTTTAGCTTGTGCCGTAAAATGAGATTATAAAACAAAATATTAAGGCTGAGTTACACCACTTATCTTTAACGGAAACTATAACGATAACCGGTGCTTTTTGTATGGAGTTTGACAGATTTTTGACATTTGTCAAAATTAAAGTAAGATGGTGCAACACAGCCAGTGTTATGTACAGACAACAACACATCAGACTAAATATTTCTATTGTAAATTTCCCCTTATCAGAACTACATAAGATGCACGTTTAGCTTGATTAATTTCGTTGCTGGTCCAATGACAGTTTAACTTTCCCCCGGGACAAACTTGACCTTCATTGGTTGGGTTTTTGTGGCGGTCAAGCTGTAGATCCTGGCTACACAGGAGTTGCAGTAGTGGGAACGAGAGGTGGGAATAGTCCCGATAGCTTGATGTGTAGTTGTCTGTTTTATATTTTGCTGCATTGCGACAGAGGTTTGATATCAATTGAAATTGTATTTTACAGCAGTTGAGACAAAAGAGATTCAACAAACAACACTAATAATTTAAAATGAACTTTGTGTTTATGGATATTACTGTTGAAAGTATGAAACTCGAGGTATTGTGCGAATCACTTTCAATTATTATCTAAAACGAAGATGTGGCTAGAAAAGAATTTACACAGAAAGAATTCACAATGTTTCATAAAAATGTGAATTGTAAAATAATGATATTTAAATTAGCTCAGGCAGCATTAGCTGAGCCACCTCCAATTAAATTCATTTTTCATATTGATAAACACAAAAACTCCATATTATATGCAAATGTAAGTATTATTAAGTGTACGTTATACTAAGAGTAAAGATAGAGTTAGTGCTTGAGGTAATGAGAGCGGCACTGTAGTGGTAAAACGTAAAAGAGCAAACAAGTCTGAAGCACATCTGGTCTCGCTGACGTTTGACGACACAAAACCTCTGCCATATCTCAAGCACTGACTCAGTAATCCTTTAGACCGGTACTACTAAATCTACAATATGTAAAATATAGCAACCAAGCGAAACCCGTACTATGTAGCAGCATGCACACCAGAAACAATTGACGACTACTGTCAATTTAACAGTCCCATACCAAACGTTCAACACTTATCGTAAATAGAAGGCGCGATTACGTAACCACTCGAAATCGCTCCGTGTAAATACTCTCACGCGAGCACTCGCGAATTCGCGAGAATTCCCGCGAACTCTTGCGGACAAACTGAAATTTATGGCTACGATAACACAACTCGGTAGAGGCGGCATAAATTTTGCGCCGACTGTACTTTCCCTATCACTATTCAGAAATTTGAGAGCACATGTAAAATGAGCATATAAAAAGCGTATAACTTTCTGTAGATGGCACTAGTGTAGCAAATGGATTGGATGGGAGTTCTTATTTTTTCAAAATAAAACGATCATAAAGTAAATTACGTAAAAACTTCTCAATTTTTTATGGTTTTGGCAAACTGTTTGTCAGTTATTTGGCTCGGTTCTAGTTTGTGGAAAGTAATTTTCACAGTGAAGTTTCATTTTCTTTGTTTTCTTTGACTACTTATCGAGTTAAATCTATTGATTTCATTACGATAGTTAGCTAATTTTATCCACGCACAAACCTTACGAGAGCTGGTGTATGCGTTTATACACGCGCATTTTATTGACATACGAGATTTCATATTATCCATCTATTATTCATTTATAATCTGTAAGTATCTACCTATAAGTATCAACAAATATCTATAAAAATATAATTAGGTAATAAGGTAATACATCCTGACGGATGTTGAAGATGTTTACAAGTGACTTTTAATGTGGTATAATTTTACCATAGGTACCATAGCAGTACGATGCTGGCTCATAGCGTTAAAATAATGAAGATTTCCAAAGATCTTAGTGTAGCAAATTTATTAGTAGAGTCGCCTGAAAAACAAGGGTATTTTGAGTACCGACTGATTCAGTATTTTTTTCATGTGAAATATCTTTTCTAACTTACCTCGGTCTAAAACACACAGCGTGTCACGACAGCGTGTAAAAATAGTCTTCAAGAACCCACTATCAAGCATTGCCTACCCGATAGGCTAATGCTCGTTTAAGGTAGTCTTCATTTTGTCAAGCACCTCCAGACACCCCGATAGCGTAACTCAGCTTATCGCGAACTCAACAAAAAGAAACCCAACGGAATTCGACTCGCGTGTTACCCGAACGCAAAGACAATAAATAAACCTTTATCGCCATTTTAATAAATGTGCAAGGAACTTTCTTAGAATAAACAAGACGGTAATACGGTAATAAAGGTCAGAATTCTGCCCGACAAAAGACAGGAAGGTTTATGAATACGCATAACCGTTTACGTATGCATGCGCTGTTAGTCACCATTAGCATTATTTGAAAACTTTGGAGATAAATTAGGTAATGTTTTTTATGTACTGGATGATTGAGAGTTATGTACTCGGTTAGAACGTGAGCTTTTCTTATAGGTCGCGCAGCAAGATTTGATGCGAACAATACAAGCAAAGATTTGTATCTGTAATCTGGGGGCTTAGTGTGAGTTTACATTAAATGTCGCCACAAGTGAGCGCGTAAAAAATTAACATTTAATGTATGACGGATTGTACAGCGCCCCTAGCGGAAACTTTCTAGAAATAAAATTTTCATATATTTTTTAACGCGCTCACTAGTGAGAACGTTTGATGTAAACTCACACTAAGCTCTTGTATACACTTGTCGCGCTGATGTTTTGCGTATTATGACTGATTTGAGTGTTCTGTCACAAGTTCTGTGTGCTTACCATGAGTTTACGTTAGGTGTGCTCGCTAGCGACTGCGTAAAAAACTGACATTAATTGTATGACATATTGTGCAGCGCCCCTAGCGGCTACTTTCAAGAAACAAATTCTTCATAGAGATTTTTGACGTACTCGCTAGCGAGCGCACCTAACGTAAACTCATGGTAGGTACACTGTATTCAATTATTACATCAGTGTGAGTATTGTGTTCGCCTCAACTTTCGTTGCGATGCGACATTTACGCTTATTTATTCAGTCTGCCCATGAGTCATCAATGAGTCTGCCGACGAATAAAATTAGAATTTAATTTCGCTAGTCACAGCAATGATATTTATTTGCTATCTTTGCCAATAAAGCTAGGTGATTTGCATTTACATAGGCTAGATCTCGATTAGCAATAAATTTTATTGCTAAGTCAGTTGCTGAACGACCTAAATATATCCTAAAATTCACGCCAAATCATTCCTACCTACCATTTACAAAGTAGACTAAATTTTACTTGCTTTTAGTATGTTTCAATTCTATCTAGAGGCTAGAGGCGTAGTGTAAAATATCCATTTATTTACTCAGGATACGTTACCTCCCAATTGGGATATTTAAATATAGTTGCCCTACTATCACTTATAGTAAGTACCACTACTTACATCGTCTGATGCTGAGAAGTGGTCGAAAAAACTGTAGGTAGGTACTCTTTGTCTAATGGTGACCAAGTATACCCACTAAAACCTTTGCGGGTTCCCTTAAGCAACTATCGGCAGGATGAAGGAGGAATGCACTGCATTCCAAATACAGCTCTATGTTAATAAATATAGAATCCAAATCGAGCACACGGCTTGTTTCTCGCTAATTTCAATCAGTCCATTCCCTCAGCCACCATTTAGTACCATCAGATATCAGGTAACACGCTGTAAACTCCGACCAACTGAACACCGAGTACAGTCCGCTTAATGAACCATTTCCTTGAAACTGCCGAACGAAATGGCTCCTAAGGGATCTTAATTTTGCTTTTTCGGTCGCCAACGTGATAATGCTGGACATTCAAGCTAACGCTAATGTCGCGAAATTCGATTCGATACTTAAAGCGTAATAAAAACGTGTTTATGGTCTTGATTATGCGGGGAAGTGGAGTTAAAATAAAATGGGAGTGGTGAATGGGTGGTCTAATTGATATTGATAGGAGCTGGATTAGAATTTATAAGGAGAACTATTTCTAGATAAAACCCACTTCTACCAGGATAAAATAATTTAGATTACCTACTTAGCTAATACTTTTTAAATAGTTTTAAATATCAATGAGTATCGTAAAACATAATGGGAAAATCATTGGGAGAGGCCTATGTTCAGCAGTGGACGTCCTATGGCTGAAATGATTATGATGGTCGTAGAACAAAGAAATTGTATTTTTAATTTAATAGAGTGCTTTTTAGTCGTTAAAATGACTTAATAGGTCTCATTTTTGACTACATGATTATTTACAATCGTCAATGGAAATTGCCTAGAAAAAACATTAAATTTTTATTGTCATGTGTCTTTTATTTTCCTACAAGGATACATTTACCGACAAACTTCAGTAGCTATACAGATGTTAATATTATTATTTATCAAATTAAGTATGATATTCCCAACACCTCATTCGGCGTGTTTGAGGCAAAGAGAATACCTCCTCATTACAGAGGCGCATTAGGGTCTTTGAGTCATTAATACAAAGGACGGCCGCAGGGCCGCGTTCTATCATTAGTGTTTTAATAATTATAAACGAGACTGTCTCAAAGGAAGCGCGAGGCGTGAAATTATGTTTTGTCTTTCTGTTACCATAAATGTTTCGTGGGAAAAAAATGCAATTTTATTTCTGCTGTCGGAATTGCTTAGTAATTGAAGACTTTTGGTCTAGACAAGTAGCACTTTATGATCGAATCGAAAATCGAATCCGTTGAATCTTTCGACATCACAACTGTCTTTTGCCACTTGTCTAGGGGGGCTGGTTACGACTTTTTTTGTATCGATTTTATGAAGATATTTTCCAGTGAAAACTGTTCAGTTGTAAACTGTCTTCTTTTGATTGCATATTTCCTTATGATTAGTATACAGGCTAAACGATATTTAGGCTGACGCAAGAATTTTTAATTTGCATTTTATGCAGTGCTTGACGGAGTAAAGTCTAAGAGATTAATGATTGTTGGAATTGAATTGAAAAGAAACAATCTCTTACTTTACTGATTACTTACATAATAATTAAAATATGAGTGTAAGATTACTTATTAAACTGTAGAATAATAAGTGTCGGATTCAATAATAGGTAATAATTAGTTTTTGTGTTTAGTCTACGGAACTGATCTCCAAATTACGTATAATTTTTAATAACATGTCAGTATTATGACATGAACTTAACGCCTTGAGATAACTATAGCTCCAACCTCCTTTGTGTCATTAACACCAAAGCGCCGCGGGGTTATATTCTGCCATTGGTTTTAGTTATCATAATCGAGGTGTCTCTATTTCTCAAAGGATACGTGACAAATTACCGTCTGCAGTGTGGAAAGCACTATTATTATGGGGTATTCCTCTGTCAATAGTAAAGAAGTACCGATATTTAATGGACAATTTTAAATTTATCTAGCTTTGGAAAATATTTCGAATGAAAACAATATGCCAATAACTGACATTAAAAGGACTGTATTTAATAAAAAGGCTTGAATATTTATAGAAATGGGTGGTTGAATAATTTTTTCATTACCTAGTTTGGACACACATTTTTTCCTAATAATACACACATTGATGAATGAAAATGGTTTTTCTATTTCAACGTAGCTTCAGGCGGATTAGGGTGTCTGTCTGTCGCAGGGTAAAACATTGGAAATGTACAGTCGACCTAAGTATAACTTAGACCTTATTTAAAGGACAGTAGGGGTGATAATAAACAGCTGCCAGTACCTATCAGTCCACAACACCTACTGCCAAGGGTAGTGATTCATCAATTGTGCAAAGTGCCACTTCATATTCAGTCCTCCCATGTCGCTTAGCCTCCAAATATACGCTGATTGAACGATCTTGATACTTGAACCACTGATTAAGCTTTTTTTGTGAGAAAAATAAAGGAACGGAAAACGTGTCGGCCTTTTGATTGGATTTTATTGACGCTGGAAAAAGGTTTTGCGGCGCGTTTCAGTTAGTCAAACGGGTTCATGCTGGCTCGAGTTTTTCCTTTTCAACTTTAAACACGTATTTTGTCTTTTTGTTAGTTTAAAATGGAATAAATTGGTGATAGGATTTTTGCATAATATAGAAGTTGAATGTTAATCGCTAAGTTTTGTGTGTGAAAAAAAAAAGAAGTATTAATGCTCAATAATGATCATTAATCAGTAAATTATGCAAATTACTCTTATAATTTTAAAATTAAGAAAACAAAACGTCCTTATGATAAATTCAAGGATTATTATTGAAATTGACATTTGATCTACGCTTATAAATAGACAAACTAGCTTTTGCTCGCGGTTTCACCTGCTTGAAAATTAGTTTGTCACAGATCGTCATAAATTATTGCCTTTGTGTTATTTTGGGTTATAAACAATAATATTATTGTAAAGCTTCAACAAAATCCGTTCAGTAGTTTTTGCGTGAAAGAGTAACAAACATGTTAACATCCAGAAATCCATACAAACTTTCGCATTTATAATATTACTTAGTAGGGATTAGCAAGATAAAATAATGATCAAGATAGTTTCATCGTAGTATAACCGAACTCTTCTTTTCGGCTAAGCAAATAGAGTTAGTTGGATAATTTGCGCCCCCCCTGGGACTCGAACCGCGCATCTGGGGAGCGCATCCGGAGTGCACTGTGCAATCGCTCGTAATGGCTTCTGAATTAGAATAATAACCCTTAAGTAACACCGTGGGGTAATTTTTTACCCCAGGCGTATAAAAATTGGCATATCTTTTTTTCTAGTGAAGCTAGAGCAATATCGTTTAGTGTATTCTCAATGCAGAGTGTGTGCTTTAAGCTCGTAGACGCGGGATGTGACAAAAATCATCCGTTTGGCTTTTACAGGTAGGTGGGGTATAAATTTACCCCAGGGTGTTAGTTACGCATGCTTTAATTTATCATCACCTAACATGTAATTAATAGGTTTTTATGATATTTAAACAAAATGAGTAAATATTTATTAAATATGACGATCAAATAGCACGTTGTCTCGAGAATGTAGAGAGATAAATAGAGCTTGATTTACATGATACTTTTCGAACTTCGAAGACATCCCCTCAGAACAAAGCGTTCATAAATTCGACACAGAAATATAATTCCAAAATGATAATTACGTAATAATTCAGTGTGTTTGATGTGTTTTGAAAATAATATTTAGGAATAAAATAAAATAAAAAACAATTTCTCATAATTTTAAAAAAAATAAGTTTTTTTTATATTGCTTTGATAAAAGTCCAAAAATTTACGTTTTATTTAACTTTGAGTTTAAAATTGTATAAAGTAGCTATTCGATGTCCGATTAGTGTAAGTTTTTGGTTCCCACAATAAATTTTCAAGATTTTTCTAGAAGATCATTGTAGAGACTATAGTTGCAAATGAATAATTCTTTGTTTTTTGTTATGATTGATTTAAAATGTTTTTTTACGCGAGACAGACGATTTTTTAAGGCAATCGTATAATTTATTCCACCCGCTAATACATTTTAAATTACAAATTGAATTTATTATCAATATTTACTTTTAAAAAATCAATTTCCGTTTGGGGTAATTTTTTTACCCCAGGGTGTTCAATGTGTAACCAAAAATAAGGATGTTACTTAAGGGTTATGATTTTTTTGGGCAGACGCTTTTGAAATTTTGATGAGCACAATGCGTTTTCAATGTAGGATGTAGGTATGTGATGTTATTTACAATGGTAAATACTCAGAATACGGAACAAACCAGAAACCGTCAACGGGCGTAAATGTGTATTCATATAAATTACTCCAAATCGCACTAATTTGACTTTAGAGCAATTAGTCAATGGCCGGCGCGCGCATTGTTTACATATCCGTCAGATTGACACTTTATAAATAAATTATGCCGTCTTGTGCCGTTCCAACATGTAAGAATGCTACTGGAATTACGAAGAAAGTGCATGGGATCATGTTTTATCCGTAAGTAGCACATTTCCAATTCATTTTAATTAAATAATAATTTTCAAAAAAAATCACGGTTGTATTTTGTAAGTGTTGCCACAGGTCAACGGAATATTTTACCCTACTTTTTTATATTGAATTACATTTGTCTATAAAAAATTCACGCGTTAATTTTGTTAGCGTTACCACAGAATAATGGAATATTTTCCCCATCCTTTTTGTTTTAATTAGTTTTTAGTGTAATTTCATCCATGACATGACAACCTGATTAATTAAATTATAAGTGCCACTTGTGGTCTAAACTGAATAAATATTTTTGATTTTGATTTGATTTCAATATATTGAATTAATTTATAATATTACTCCCTAATAATGAGGAGATAATAAATTACTATCGTGAATTTCATACTTTCCCATTTATTCAAAAGTAAGGCATTGGTATCAACAGATCAGCAGCAGCAATATTTGTATATTTAATAATAATTTTAAGTAATTAATTATTGCTTACATACTTACTCTGATTTTCTTTCAGGATACACAGCCAGAGTTGCCTCGCAATCAAATTCAAGTATTGGTGATGTTTTTGATTTGGATTCTGTTTTTGACTCCAAGAAAAGTTAAACTAAAAGCACTACTGCGCCGTAAACAAATGTTTTGTTGTCGATATGTTTACATAATAAAGAACCTAAAGTTTTTTTTTGTTTTACTTGGCATTCTAAAATTTATATTCGACTTTTGTAATTGACTTTTAAATAACATATTATACCTAAATATAGTATATTACACTATTTAATAGAAATAAATAATCATCTACATTTAGTTACTTCGGAGTAAAAATTATATTCATAGGTAGGTAGGTACTATCTATGCCTATGGCCAGTCATGTCGTCTCGTTCTATCGCAAAGAATCACCATTTGATAAGAGCGAGAGCAAAAACGGATATGGATAGTTAACACTGTGGCCGTGTGTACTTATTTCACTTTTTTTTACTTGAAAAAATTACATAATTTTACCCCAAAAATGGGGGTGTCACACGGCGCTTGTAACACTAAAGGGGGTAGAGGGGCGCGGGAGGGGAAGTATTTTGGACACAAGTTGCCGCGTAGAAATGTTATCGAACACTCCTTCTGGTTTGTTCTGTATTCTGAGGGTAAATATTATATCATTGGAAACATCTGTGTTTAAGCATTTTTTTTTCATCTGTTTTGTGTAGTTTACTGTAAAGTCTATTACATACGAGTAGTAATGTATGTCATTTTATGGTCAAAGTTTAATGTTTAGTAACATTGACAGTGTGACTGATTTTAGGTTTTTAATGATTCAAAGTAATTTACTGTTATGTT
The DNA here is from genome assembly GCF_963855985.1 of Ostrinia nubilalis. Taxonomy (NCBI): domain Eukaryota; kingdom Metazoa; phylum Arthropoda; class Insecta; order Lepidoptera; family Crambidae; genus Ostrinia; species Ostrinia nubilalis. The sequence continues at coordinate 4,303,054 of NC_087088.1, read as the reverse complement.
ACCACGATTTGAAAATATAACTTTTTTTTTCTACAGATTAAATTGTAACTAGTGTATTGTAGGTATTATGTTTAATTAAAAGCAGAATACAAATGAAACAAAATTTTTCGTACAGAATAACACCTGTAATAGTATACCTAAGATACTCCGGTGTTTGACTTGTATCTAAAATTCTAATTGATCTATCATCGCATCACCTTTATGCTCCGTATTTTACAATTACTTAATCACTAATTACAAAATACTTATCTATTTATTTCCTTGTTACAGGCCTAGACGCGGAGCTGTACTATGTACGTGACGGGGTGGTGAACAACTACGCCACCGGCTTCATAGTACCGGTTCCAGCGCATATCGCCGACCTGGAGTTCATGTGGCAAGCCCTGGGGAGACGACCGGTAAATATTTTAATAAGACATCCTTAAATAGTCTATTCTCACCTCTCACTTCCACCGCTGCAACTCCTCTGTAGGATCTACAGCTTGAGCGCCAATAATAACCCAACTATTGAAGGTCAAGTTTTTTTTTTTTTTTTATGTGATAGGAGGCAAACGAGCAGACGGATCACATGATGGTAAGTGATTACCGTCGCCCATAGACACCCGCAGACCCAGGGGCGTTACAGGTGCGTTGCCGGCCTTTAAGATAAAGATACGCTCTCCTCTTGAAAGTTTGTCCTTTACACGGGTACAGTCAAAACAAAAATGCAAACTGAAAAAATTCACTTACTACGACTTCATAAGAAGCCACGGCGGTACTTATTTAGCTTGATGTGCAGGCTGCTGTCGTCTGCAGTATCAGCTAAGCTAAATATTCGCTTGTGATATGAATGTGTTGAGAGTAGGTGGAGCACAATAGTCCAGAATAGAAGAGAATCACTCATATCACCAAATCTGTGAGAATGTCGGAAAATTATAATTGAATAACTTTCGATTCACAGGTGATACGGTTGATTACAAAGCCCGTCAGAGTCCCAAATTCCCACGCGCTTCCCAACTAGCCCAAACATACCACTGTCCCCATAAATAACTGTGCGTTACGCTATGATATCATTGTCTTATTGTCTATTCCTTGCAGCTGCCGTACGTGATCGGTATCGAGTACGACGGTAGGGGCGCCATGCTGCCGCCCCAGGTCAATATATCCGAGCGGGGGCTGGTCCCGACTACGCTGCAGACTTTTAGGTAAATAGTTTTTAATATGGTCACGATATTCCAACTGCACACTACAATTCACCATTGTTAAAACTAAGGCAGAGGTGCGCCATCTTATTTTAACTTTAACAAACGTCAAAAATCTGTCAAACTCCATACAATAAGCACCAAATATTGTTATAGTTACGGTTAATTAAGTTCGTGCAACTCAGCCTAAGTCAATTATTGCGTAAAAATCATGTGCATCAAAATATGTTTCAAGAGGGCATTTGGGCCAGAGGGCTGAGTGTGAGTTTATAGTGAGCGTCCGCTAGGGGCGCTGTACAATCCGTTATACATTTAGGCTTGGTTGCACCATCTTACTTTAACTTTGACAAACGTCATAAATCTGTCAAACTCCATACAAAACTTCTGCTGCTCATACTTTCGTAGTTCGTAGCACCGTAGCATTATTAGTAGCAATTCTGCAACCTGATCATAAAGTTCGTAGTATCGTAGCAATGGGACCCACACATTGAAACTTAACTTACACGTTGGAGTAAGCTACGAGTTCATAACAGTAAGATATCTTAGGTGAAACTTATCCTAGATCTGTTACTTATGTTTTCCAATAGAAATTAACAATCTGTGCAAGTAGATAAATTTTAACTAACGTTGTTACTTGTTAGGTACTGACTTGAGTGTTCGATTATATCTTATGGAATTGCTACACAGTTATACATTGAGTATAATTTTTAATTAGTTTTGCAAAATTACTGTTATTCGTCAAAAATAAAATACATTAGCTAAAATAATTAATTAAACCACATAATTATTCTAGTCATAGTTGCCTTCTACTTTACCAGAGGTACTGAGTTCGATGCCCGCATAATACAAAGATACGGGTATTGTGCGCATAAACAAAAGAAAAAAAAAACAGACCTAATTGTATTGCTCTGGGTTCGTTCGTTTCAGCCGAAAGACGTCCACTGCTGGACAAAGGCCTCCCCCAAGGATTTCCACAAAGACCGGTCCTGCGCTGCTCGCATCCAGGCGCCTCCCGCGACCTTCACCAGATCGTCGGTCCACCTAGTGGAAGGCCCGCCCACGCTACGTCTTCCGGCTCGTGGTCGCCACTCAAGAACTTTCCTGCCCCAACGGCCATCAGCTCTACGAGCTATGTGCCCCGCCGACTGCTCTGGGTGTTACTTTCTAAATTACCCTATCTTTTTAAATTATTTTAAGGCGTTGTATAAAGCACTGTTCTATTTCCCCAGGGTTCGTTTACCATGTACTGGAACTAGGAGTGCAGAAATCTTGGTGACCATGCAACTCAACATCTCATCACCAGATAGAGCTTATAAGGACGTCAAGCTTCAGTTCAAGAGGAATAAGATTTGTTGGAAAGGTAAAATTGTTCATTATCATCATTTCAGCCATAGGACGTCCATTGCTGAACATAGGCCTCCTCCAAGGCTTTGCATGTTGACCGATTGGTAGCGGCCTGCGTCCAGCGCTTCCCTGCTACCTTTATGATGTCGTCGGGCCACCTTGTGGGTGGACGTCCCACGCTGCGTTTTCCGGTACCGGAAGAATGTTATTGGTGATTTATTTAATTATTCTTTGATACCAAAGGTTTACTAGTATAGAATACCATACAGAATAAAGACTTAAATAAATAAACTCAATCGTAAAAAATTAAAAGGTTATTTATAAAAAAAAATATCCAAAGTGACCCTGTTAAAACTTAGTTCATTATTGTGTAACCTAACAAAGCTACGTTCATTATTAACAACGCCTACAGACTGTCTACCACACACAATTAGGGTATGTACACACTTCTCTAGCAATACGGTACTGTTTACTCATATTTTAAAACTTTTTATATAGAATATAATTGAATTCTTTAGGTACTAGGTACATTTACACTACACACACGATATACATAAATAATGTGTTACAAAAATTAAGATACATTTTATTCCCATCAAGTAATTTGGTCAGCGGGACAGTCCATCCCAAAAAAAAAGTAATTTGGTGGATCTGTAAATGTTTTCCAGGCTTTCAGGTACTTTCTTTGCACTTTTGTAAAGTCACAGGTATCATTTAGTAGTTGAAGTTTAGGTACTTATTCATCTGAGTATATTTATCCATAAACTGGTCATGGTCATTAGTCGTTGTTTTGCTTAATGTAGGTAATTGGTGTTATAAAAAATACTCTCACCTTACTTACTCCGACAGTATGAACCTACCTTTACACCATGACAAGCTACGGTATACCAAAGGTCATTAATCAAGTGATTTTTAATCAATCGCTTCAACATACACCGCGCAGATGAAAATTAAATGATATTTACGGTGCACATTAATCATTGCTATCGGACAATGCTTGACAGAAAATTGATTTAGATGGTAAATGTACCTACCTATTTTACATTAAATTCAAATTTCAGGCGATGCAGCTTTCACCTGCTAGTATTATGGAAAGTCCTTATCACGTGCTACCAGATCTAAATACCTACTTTAAAATAGTTTAAAACATTGTTTTTTGACAAAATGTTTTTATCTATTTGTGAGGTCATTAAGCTCATAATAATTGTCAAAAGTGCTCTAGTAATTAAGGCGTAAAAACGTAACAATCAAATGGAAACGATGGTTACGTTAAACATTTATAGCGAACTAGCGGCCGCCCGCGACTACGTTTTTACGGACCCCGTTTTACCCCCATAGGGGTTGAATTTCCAAAATCCCGTCTTAGTGAGCACCTACGTTCTAAAAGGCACCCCCATGCAAAATTTGAGACTCCTAGCACTTGTAGTTTCTGATATTTCGTTATGTGTGAGTGAGTCATTCAGTCAATCAGTCAGTGACCTTTAGCTTTTAGAGATATAGATTTATACAAAGACTTATTTTAGTTGGCAGTATATTCTCAAGAGCTGATCTTACTCATCCGCATATACATATTTTTAAATTGAAATTGGCAAACGTTATCCCGAAAGTGCATATTTCAACAAGAATTACGAATTTAACCGAATTGGCTTCTCGAAAACTACTCAAAACTTACTTATTCCGATTTATTCAATTCCACATCGCTTGCGATTGAAAAAGGAGAATACCCGCTCTCCGTGTCCCCTCAACAAATCATTTCAACGAACGATGAGCTTTTACAAAGCGTATAAAGCAATAAAAGCTGAGTTACCACACTTTCTTTGTCAGGGCAATAATAATAACGATAAATTTGAAACACTCCAGAATTGGCCGCGAAACGGCTCGGTTTAATGGTTTTTATTAAGTTACTTGTTTTTAAACTTTGACTACTTTTGTTGTTTATTTGTGTTGGCTTTACCACTATGTAACTTTTAGAACTTTTAAGCACTTAACTGTTTCTTGTGGTAGTTGTTTTGTACGGAAGGTAAACTTTATAAAGAGGTTAATGATTATGTTGATTTGTACACATAATTGCAATTTAAATATTATGTGATTGTTCAGGTAATAGCAAGCTTGTCGATTGTGTAAAAAACATTTTACGATTTTTTTATATTAAAAAAACTAACCGAGCTATTTTGAAAGCATGTGGCATTTAGTGAAGTCTAAAACCAGGATTGAGTTTGAAAATACAAAGAAAGACGTATAATAAGCAAAGTTAACACTTTCAAATTCAATGCAAGAGACAATAAAAAAAGTTTTCTATTAAAAAAACACATGAGAATTACGTATCGTTTGTCACATCATTTATTATACACTGTTTAAAACAACACAGCAAGTTAGACGACGTAAAATCAAAACAACTCATAAAATACAAATCGCTGCATCTCCCTGTAACTGTTGACTCACTCCACGGACTTCAGTGGAAATTCTTTATTAGCATGCAGACGCAACAGGATATTCGGGATAGAGACGTATGGAGGGTGCCTTTGTGGATTTTAGCTAGGGCTGCCACTTGCATTTGGAAGATAAAAGGAAAAAATGAAATACAGATCGGAAAAAGACATTGATTTAAGGGTCAAACAAAATACTTATGTGAAAAAGACATTGATTTGTTTAAATATAGAGTGCCAAGTTTTTGTTGCAATAAGTATAGCATCTATTCCAACTACTTAGGAATCCAAAAGTTTACCTTGATGCTGTTTTCTATAATAAGATAAAATACGATAAGAGAAACTTTATTTGATACAAAAAGAAAATCAAAAAGAAGAACAACGGGACTAAAATATAATAATACATACTATATGTCACACGGGGCATTTACTCTACTAGCTTTGGTATGATACTCAGTAAACCTCAGTATATTTACAAAAAACTTCAAGTTTTGCTTAATTTGAGATTGTTAATTTACAAAAAAATAATAGTTCGTTTCGTTCGTTTAGTTTTCAGAATAATAAATAATATTTTTGCGTTACTGGCAACCCTAATCGCGCCCCTCATCTTAATGTGTTTACAAGGAAGTATCGATTGTTCTATTGTACTTTTATTTGACTTGGAAATTTCTTGCTTCCCTTCGGAGCGTTAAGTGCGTTGTTATTATGCGTTTTCTTCTTTTTTAAGACCGATGGATGGTTTTTTAAGGCTTTGCCCGATGACAAATGAATGGCAACTCGGCTTTTTATGAAGACGTTTTAAATATGATGTTTCATTTTCAGCTTTTCAGTAAGATTTTCTGTTTAAAATTGTGATATTTCTCTCATTTCTGCTTTTTAGTGAAGAAAAAAATTTTTTTTTGCTTCTTTTTAACATGAAATTCATCTAGGCATATTTTTCGAATGATTAACTTGATTGAATTAAGTTTTTTAATAAAAAATATTGCTTGGTCAAATTTGAATCTTTAATCAAACGCGTTTTTACTTTAAAGTGCTAACTAACGTTTGCATACAATTAGCTAACGAACCAAGATAAAAAATATAGGTGCCTACTTCAAAAGGAATATTCTTATCGCATTTTTTTACGTTTAATTTGAATCGTGGCTATGCTAATCGTTCAACTAATATCTTTAGAAGGCTTTATAGGGGGTAAAAATTGGGGTGGGATTTTAATAAAAGGTTCAGTGAAGTACAACCCTAGTGTTGTAGACAATCATCGACAAAACCCACCGTGATTATTATAGGATTAAGTATTTATTTAAAATATTATATTTTTATTTCAATAAAATGTTTTAATAACTTCGAACTTCACTCGCTTACATTTCAGTGTGTAATAAGATATTTTCGCAGTCTCAAATTACTGTAGTATTTAATCAACACAAAACCGATAAATAAGATTATATGAATCAATGAGTTTAGTGTATAGTGTAACGGTTGGTTGCATTTTTACCCGAATACCGTACTTACCGTAAAATAGTTATTCAGGTCATACTTTTTTTTGGTAAATGTATAGATACTAACGAAAGGCTGACAACACTACAACATACCTTGGCGTATTATGTCGATATTACAGCCCTACCTCTCCAACCTTCGGGGGAAGTTTTTCTTTCTATTACCCCTAATATTTCATTTAGTGGGTTTCATCCAATATCATTAGGCGTGAAAAGGATTTTTTATGTCGAGTTAATAACAAAAAATAAATAATTTGGGGGTGATTTTGTGGTGAACATAACATATTTACCTCGCTTTAAAGCATACTTATTTCTGCATAATTCATGCCCTCAAATAATCATTTAAAAATCTCAATTAGAAAGACTTTACTTTTTTCTTCCCATACACCCTTATCTCTTTATACCTAGCACACCACTAAAAACTGACAAATAAACGAAATTCAATATTAAAACAACAGAATATTAGGCCGTAGGTCTATTAATCTTTATAATTTATAACAAAAAAACTTGTATACGTTGACTTGTATCTATAGTACGTATGTATTGTATACGTTTACTTGTACCCACAGTACAAGTTTTGCTTACTTTGGGACTAGATGGCGCATTGCAAAAATGTCCAAAGATATTATTTTTTTATTTATTTTCCCTAGGTCTGTCAGCAGTAGTGACGCACAACGAGACCGCTCGCTTAGCCGGTGACGCCTCTCGCGGGTCAAGCGGCGTGCTGTTCGTCGCTGGCGGCTGTGCAGCGGCTGCGCTGGCGCTACTGGCAGCAGCGGCGGCCGCTGGCACGCTGTACAAGAGAGGCAGCAAGGCGAGGCACCATGACTCTATACAGTAAGTGGTTCTCTGGTGTTTAAATTTTTGTCTGCATTGAAAAATTTGGGATTTGTAATTCGGGAGTAGTGTCTAATAAATCAAAACACAAATATGTACCATTAATATATGTAGTAACAGAGAATACCCACTTTTCCCTTACCATTTATTTGGTATAATTCTAGGAAGTTCAGCTTATTAAATAAATTAATGAAATAAAGACACACAGCCTCTAACGTAACCTACCTTTTCTGTTTATTATTTTAGTTTGAATCTTATTGCTCATATTATATCAGTTTTAAAAGATACTAGTCCTCTCTTAAGTAAGAAAATCTTACAAGTCTTATAAATTTTAATACTTTACGACTTTTGAGAAATATTTAATACAATTATTGTTACTTCCATAAAGTAACCAGAATTGTATTGATTTGGATCCAAAGGTAGATGATTAATTTGCAACAAATTAACTTTTTCAATTAATGACATAATTAAAGCAACGAACGCGAAACTTATAAGTATTTTGTGTTAGTAACGAAGCAATCAGGCTGGCTTTGTTATAATTTTTAATTAGGTTTAAGCCGACATCAATCTGAACAAAATTTATGAGCGCCTCGGATACATAATTAATGATTTAATTTTTTTGCTAATTCTATTGTTTCTAGTGTTTTATAAAAAAGTATCTAATTTAAGCTTTATACTGATCAGATGATATCTACGAGTGTAAAAGGCTAGGAGCTGTTCGAGCTACTAAATCGAGTTTCATTTCGATTCAGACGTCTGAAGTTTTAACGCTGGATTTATCAAAGACTAGCTTTCCGCGCGCGGCTTCGCCCGCTTGGAATTTTTCGGTTTTTTATATAACCTATGACACTCAGCAATAATGTGGCTTTCTATTGGTGAAAGAATTTTAAAAATCGGTTTAGTAGATCCCGAGATTACACCTTACAATTTAACAAATATACAAACACACAAACTTTACCTTTTTATAATATTAGTATAGATAAATCTAAAAAGAAATTATGATTCCATGCTACGGTGAGAATATTATTGTAAGCCGATGTTAGTCTAAGGCTCCAAACCATCCAAACCAAGTTACAATCCAGAAAATGAGAAGAAGGCATACTAAGCACATAACAAAAAAAAAAGATAATCTAAAACCCACAGATTCTTATCTGAATCTCTTACGATTTGGCAGAACGAGAAAAATGGCAAAAATACATTTCCAGAAAACATCTTAGTATTAGTATCATAGAACTCAATTTGGAAAAGTTTGTTTCCCAAATTGTCCAGAGCGGAAATTGATCTCCGTGCCTTTCGTATGTGATTCAGAAAGGCGTTCGTTTTGGGACATCCGTTCTTTTACACCGCCGGAAGTACGTCAAGGACGACGCTAAAACATTATTTGTCGAAGGAATTATTTTTGATCAATGTGTATTGAATAGGAATAGAAACAAGAATCAAATTTCCCAAAAAAAGTCATCAGGAAAATGCGTCATTTAGTTTTCGGTTGACTCTTCGGTACAACTAGTTGTCAGTAGTTGTCCATCATGATGATCATCATCATTTCAGCCACAGGACGTCCACTGCTGAACATAGACCTTCCCCAATGATTTCCTTAACCCTACGGTGGTCGCGCTCTAAAATATTACGTAAATGGTCGCGTGGATTACATGCGTAAGCCATTTTATGGAGTAAAAAAAGAAGACATCTCTTTATAAAAACATGTTTCTTTATTTTTTATATTTATTGTTATGTATTAGTTAATGAAATAATCAAACAAAGAAACGAGAAGTTCTTCTCAGTTTTTATAAATTAACCAAAACATAAAAATGATCATTTTCATCAAGAAAATGTCAACTTTGGCAGTTCAGAAATTATTCAGTACTAATTGCACTTATTTATTAATTATATTTTGAAAAAGAGATACAGGCCATCATGGAATGATAAGGACAAATAAATTTGTTGCACGAATTACAAGTATTTCCAGAACTTTTATTTCGCTTTCTTCCGCAGTCAAAGTAGCGACCTAAAAACCTCCGCTGTGATGGTTCTGAGTTAGATGGCTAATCACTGGTCTGAGAAACTTGTTCTCTTGTGGAAGAATGTGCACTTCTTCATCAGAAACCGAAGAGTCGCTAGAAGATACGCTTTCATTGTCAATTACTTCTAGCCATTCCGCAATTTGTGCTTTTTGTCTATTGTTCATGATTTTTATCTGAAATACAATGGTTTTATTGAAAACACCAATGTAAATACATACCTATGTAATTATTTATTATAAAGCATTAATTTACACTAATAATGCAAAAACAAACACATTAAGTAAAAAAGGTTACTTAAAAATACTTACGTAATTAGACCGTTGGCATTTACGGGGCTCCTGCGACACATCCACAAGCGACCTGGCGCTCACACGTCATTAAGTGTGATCTTCGACTATGCAACTTAAAGTACACGAAGTATCAAAACGATCGCGTTGACCGATTTCAAAATATTCGACAATTTGCACGAGTGGATTACGGGTGTAATCCACGCGACCACTGTAGGGTTAATGACCAGTTGGTAGCAACTTGCGCCTTTCTGCTACGGTTGTTGGTCCACCTTGTGGGTGGACGTCCCAACGCTGCGCTTTCCGGTACGGGCACGTACGTGGTACGTTCCGGTAGTTGTCCAATTGCGGAACATCACACACTGATCATTATCTACTTTGAAAGTAGAAATTCATTGTATGGTTTTACTAGCGACCCGCCCCGGCTTTGCACGGGCGCTAAATCACTCTATCTATTAAAAAAATGCATCAAAATCCGTTGCGTAGTTTTAAAGATCTAAAGCTTACATAGGGACAGACAGTGGAAAGCGACTTTGTTTTACACTACTCGAATAAAAAAAGATTCTAGTATATGCAACGATTATTTCGTACTATAAACATTGTATTTATTAGTATGAAATAGTATCCTAAAGACAAAATCATCGTCTGGAACGCTATAGGTATCCAACGAACGACGGCGTAAAATTCTCTAACGAGTTTCGCAAGATATTTTTTTTTTTTTTTTTTTCTTCTAAAAAAGATTATTAGTAATTTGTTATTACACAAATTACTAATACTCCCGTTAGCCCCTCGTACTAAGCTAAATATGCTTGTGTCACGAGTGAGCTCACCACAATAGTCGAGCGGCGGCGGGGACCGAACCCGCGTTCCCCGGATCACGAGTCGGCCAGTCCGACCCCTTCACCGTTCGGCTATCGTGGCTTTTTGTTTCATTATCATATTGTTTCACTTTTAAACTTACGAACGAGAAACTTCAAAGTCACTTACTGAGTTTACTTCAATGTTATTACAGAATGCATTTTCTTAACACAACTAAAAACTAGTTTCGACTTTGAGGCTCTTCATAAAACCCTTTGATGAAGGCATTATCTGAAAGATAGGCTTTTCCAAATTACCTATTTACGACCACTTAGATGAGTTTAAGTAACATTTTTTTAAATTATTACGAGAGAGGGACGAAATTGAAGTCTTTGTATCACGTAAACTATTAACCAGTCAGTGTTTCAAATTTAATTTCCATTTTTAAATTACTTGTCTTGATTGAACTGAAAAATTTGAAACACGTAACTCCTGACAGTATTGAACAAAAAAGCAAAAAATATTTTTACAAGAAATATTTTGATATTCTGCGCCATTAAAAAGCCTATAGGTGGCGAAACCTTTATGAAATTTTTTACAATAGCTCAATTTCCACACAATATGAGCTGCTTACATTGACCCGAATTGGAGTATGGTATAAGTCATGAAAAGAGTGAATAATATAAGAAGAGAATAAATTATTATTTAAAAATGTAAGTTGTGAATTTCTTCATTGAATGAGTTGGTAATTTACTTATGTTTAGTTTCCGGGAGACGGGACTTGATGGGAGATATCTACCTAATTCTCCTACTTATACTAATATTATAAAGCTGAAGAGTTTCTTTGTTTGTTTATTGTTACTTGAACGCGCTAATTTCAGAAACTACTGGTCTGATTTGAAAATGTCTTTGAGTGTTGCCCATTTATCAAGGAAGGCTTTAAGCTACATAACACCCTGCAGCCAATAGGGACGGAGCAGTAAAGAAAAATGTTGCAAAATCGAGAAATATTTTCAAGCGTACGAATCCCGGGCACAGCTAGTTATTAATTGTGCTTGCAAGGTGATAGAAGCAATGACATACAAAAAACTAAATGCCATTGGGCATCCGCCAGTTAACCTTCGGGCTAAACAGAAAAAAATATTTTGACCTTTTGGAAAAACTTTTGAAGTGCCAACGAACGATTTCCAATTTGCTGGGGCCTCAAGGGTTTAGTGTTTGTATTCAGTGTTATACTTTCGCACTCTCAAAGCTTATAACTCAAACCCAAAGTGGAAAACGAGTAGGGCGAGAACCCTTTCCTGACATGCTTGATGGATGATCAGAACTTAAAGGTTATATCTACGAACAAGAAAAACGTTTTATATTCCGCTGCAATACTGAATAGCTTATCTTTGTGCTCGTTTCAAGTTGTCATCGCAAGCTGTTGTAGTTGTTTCATTAAATTAGCTTTTTAAAAAGCGTTTGTCTTTTGTTTATTATCTCTTTGTCAAGTGCCACGACTTTCTCATTACCTTTGTTAAATACAAGTTAGTATACATAAAACATTCTCATAACACTTTGTAATTAACTTAAATAAATAATAAAATAATACAATAATAATGAATACAAGCTTTATCTCAGGTTCTAGAACTAATGGACATAAAAATTACACATTTAAAATTATAAATTAGTTAATTTAACATAAATATGACATGGGTACATTTTAGCTGCTAAATAGCACCATTTGTATATGTATAGTCACAAAAGTGCCGCAATGCCTGCCTTGGTATGCTGTCATCCGTAGATACGGCATAGGTACGATACCTACGGCCTACGGAACGGTATAGATAAAACATGTAGGTAACTATTGTTAATTTTTATGCTACTTATACCATTCCAAAATTCAGATTCAGACTGTCGTAAAATACGAGGCTTACATTGGCAATTATTAATTGCCTATTGGTTGGTATTGACAAATATTTGGATCAAATTGTGCCTACATATAAATTACTTGTTCCTAGCACATCGTACACAACAGCAGCGTACGGCAGCCACCAGAACGTTCTCCTCCGCCTAGACACCCTCGGCCGCCCGCCCAGCTCCACCGGTTCCTACGCAACCATCGCCAGCCTACACAAGTTCCCTTTTGGTAAGTCCACTGATGCGTTTAAACATGTGAGTAAACAATAAACACCATGAATATTACTTTGAAAGAGGCCGGTTCTTATGCAACCATCACCAGCCTGCACAAGTTCCCTTTTAGTAAGTTCACTGATGAACTTGTATAAGCTACTAAACAAAAGGCGCCATGAAAATTACGTGATGATAAAGTCAGGAGGTGTAACTTTAGACGCGTATTTGTCATTTTACGATAGCTTACACACATCTAGCAAACTCTGTAGATAGGCCATAAAACTTGAGAGGATGCGGCGCTTCAATCGATAGAATATACCTCTGTAAATTAATAGACCGTAGAAGACCACGAGATGGAGTGGAAACTACTAAAACCTTAAATTGACCAGGTTAGTTGGCAGGATGGCCCAGTTGTGGGCCACAACACACACTAGGTATAGCGACATCAGTAAAAATGGAAAGTAGTACTATAGTGCGATAAATATGCTCACTTTGATAAATAAAATTTGAATAGGATTTGATAAAATACCAAGGAACTTATGTAAAACCTTGCTGTTCTACTTTCAAAATTACCTATATTATGGCAATCGATAATGTTAGAATGTTACCTAGGAATTTTGAGTGTAAATTTCTGACGTTGCCAACAATAATCCCTTTATCATAACAGGTAGTCGAAGATCCCCATCGCCGTATGCGACCACGCACATAGGGGAACACATCTACGCCAAGCCCGAGTCACGGGTCTCTTACTACGCTGCTTCTAATCTCACGCATGTTTCAACGGTAAGTTTCTAAACTTTTGAAAATTATGTTACTTGTGAAATTGATTGTTTTGACTTGTAGTCTGAAATTTGATATATACCTACCTACCTATGTGTAGCTAGAACTATTACTGGCTTATTTTGTTAAAGCTTGATCGTATTAAAATACGACGAATCCTGCACATTTTCAGGTGACTTTATTTCATCTTTCAGCATTTTAGATTTGGCAATTGATAGGGTATAGAAACTAAAGACGACACGTGTTTTATTGAAGTGAACTTAAAATGATGTATTAAATAGTTCAGTTAAATACATAATATAAATTGCACTATAAACTTTAAACACAAATACAGTACAAGCGAAATTACCCCTAAAGTTACAAATGAACCTGATAAGTTAACTAAACGTGGTTGCCAAAGTCACAAATCGAGTAATCCCCAGGCTTTCCTCACAAAAAATGCTCCTCCATGTATCTCCATCAATTGACCCTTAAGCAAGTCTGTCTGGCTAGACTTTATCCCAATTTATTGGCTTCTAATTGCTTCAGATCTAGTGCCCGCAATCGTAAGTACTTTCGGCTTATAGTCTTAGGTTCTGGCACTATACAGTGCGAGTCTTGATAAAGTGAACATACGAAAATACGTGAAACTAGACCTATTTAGACATGACATGAGATTTTTGATTTTAAAAAGGTAATAGGTACGATAGAGAATAACACAAAGTAATTAAAACCACATGTTATGGGTGCATTATTTGGAGTTTATCAAATAAATAACCAAAAGAAACACGAATTAAAATGCAGATTTTTCTCAAAATGTATATTTTTTTTATTATTTGTTGCCTTTTTCTGAGTATTTTATGTATTTTTTAGTATCGTTTGTTATTTAGCATTATTACTGTTGTTTTATCAGGATATACCTACCTTTTAGTTTAAAAGTTTTTACGTTTTCTTTACAATAAGTAATTGAAAGAAAAAAATTTTTTTTTTAAATCTCAGAAATTTTTTGACCTTTTTTTATCGATAAAAATAGGTAGGTTTCACTTATTTCCATATGTGCACGTATCAAGACTCACACTGTATAGTAGCAGTAGCTAAGTAACGGTGCGAGTCACTGGGTAGGCCATAAATTACGCGTGTTGGAGTATACCTTGGTTTATTGTGTTTATACAAATGGGGGATGGTCGGAGTTCTGAGATTGTGCGTTCTTGTGATGTTTCAACCAGTAAAATGACCATGGTATATTGCTATGATAATGTGCACGCACATCATAAAAAAATAGAAATATAATTATGATTAAGTATTACATTGTTTGTTCTTAATTTATTCTTGTCTCAACTACGAATTGTTGTTGATTTAATTTCTCATTAATTGATGTTAATAATACGAAAGTTAACAGAGAAAAATTTACACAAAAATATTGCCCAGGCTAACTAATCAATGGTATTTAATACTACTGAGTGTAGAAAACTAAAACTCTACTTAGTTTATAAATAATTACATATAGTTTTCGTTTGAACTGGAAATTCAGATACACACCAGAGACTTTAGTCTGCTATCAGTCTGCATTGTCGTCATTAACCCCGAATTAAAAAAAGAGGAGGTTATTTTAGTATACATTTTATTTTTCCCAAAACTTGGACCATCCAGTTAGATAAATCGCGTGGAATTACGCGGTTTCCGTTCATCTTTGGTTGAACAATCCGCAACGCGTACGGATCCCAATGTAATGCGGTTCTGTAACAAAATGATTTGCGGCGACGCCAATGTGAACTCAATCTCTTTGGTCTTACGGTGCATCGTCAATCAGCTTGACGAAACCACTCTCATTCCACGAGTAATGGAATTTACAAAAATCTCTTTCTACATTAGGTACTTAAGAAATAATTACACTTTACTTCTATCATTTTGCATACATTGAACACATTTTTCAAAATAGTGGCGGAGTTTCTTGCGCTGCTTCTTCTCAGTACTGGTCCATTTATTGTCCCGAAGCAGTGGTAGGGTTAATTCTGGGATGTGTATAAGTGCATTTTAAAAGCCTATTTCCATAAATAATATAAGTTTAATGACTTTTTTTTTTAAATACTTCTTCTTCTTCTTTCTTTTCAGCCAAATGACGTCCACTGCTGGACAAAGGCCTCCCCCAAGGTTTTCCACAATGAACGGTCCTGCGCTGCCCGCATCCAGGCTCTTCCCGCGACCTTTACCAGATCGTCGGTCCACCTAGTAGGAGGCCTGCCCACGCTACGTCTTCCAGCCCGTGGTCGCCACTCGAGAACTTTCCTGCCCCAACGGCCATCGTCTCTACGAGCTATGTGCCCCGCCCACTGCCACTTGATTTTAGCAATTCTGCGAGCTAATTGACTATCGATATATCGAAGTGTTGAGGGGTTTGTACAAAAACGCCACAATGTCGGTCCGCCTCCAGGATCGGGACTCGAAACCTATCCAGTTGCAGCGAGGGGTAAGACAGGGAGACGTCATATCTCCAAAACTGTTTACCACCGCCCTGGAAGATGTCTTCAAGCTTCTGGACTGGAACGGATTTGGCATAAATATCAACGGCGAGTACATCACCCACCTTCGATTCGCGGACGATATCGTAGTCATGGCTGAGACCTTGGAGGATCTAGGCACAATGCTCGATGGCCTCAGTAGAGCGTCTCAACAAGTGGGCCTCAGAATGAACATGGACAAGACAAAAATCATGTCTAATGTCCGTGTTGCACCCACTCCTCTGAAGGTTGGAGACTCTACACTCGAAGTTGTTGACAATTATGTATACCTGGGACAAACAGTCCAGTTAGGTAGGTCCAACTTCGAGAAAGAGGTCAATCGTCGAATCCAACTCGGATGGGCAGCGTTCGGGAAGCTTCGCCATATCCTCACGTCCGAAATACCGCAGTGTCTTAAGTCGAAAGTATTTGACCAATGCGTGTTGCCAGTGATGGTATACGGATCTGAGACGTGGTCGCTTACTATGGGCCTCATAAGAAGGCTCAAGGTCACCCAAAGGGCGATGGAGCGGGCTATGCTCGGAGTTTCCCTGCGTGATCGAATCAGAAATGAGGAGATCCGCAGGAGAACCAAAGTTTAAAATACTATTTATACCTAATCCCATAATCTGAATATCGCTAAATAACCAAAATCACACTACATAGGAAATTGCTGAATTTCAATATTTCACGGACTTGTAAACTAAAATTGTCGTTCGCATTCGTTGTCTTTTTTCTTAGTTACTATTTTTGTTTAAAAGTGATATTTGTAATGACTGTTTTTGTGCCAAATAAATAGAAAAAAAAATTTGGGATAGAACCGAGTTCAATCAAACAAACCTTCATCGTCAACACTGCAAACAACGCCAGTCCCTAAAATTTTCATTAACGTCTAACATTATTCGCGCTGTAACTGAATTGTGCATAGAATGGGTCCTTTACGTCATTACGGGTCCAATTTAAAACGAGTTACCCGACCCCTGCAGGTGATACAAACGCAACGAGATTAGCGATCTACTCGCTCCAAGATATTGGTTTGACTTGGAATAAGATCTGCTGGATAAGCCTTGGGAACGTAACCCCCAGGCTCAAAAACGTCATTGGTTTTCAACCGTATCTTCATAGCATAAAGTTCAAATTGATGTGGGTGAAAGTGACCTAACTTAGAACAGAGTAACAAACGACTCTACCTGCGTGGATGCATAATAGTCTAAAAATTTCATTAAAATTCTGAATTTTAAATTATTTTTCTATAAAGTGACATGAACTGACATACCTATTTCAGGAGCTACTGGTCTGATTTGAAAAAATATTTTTGTGTTGGATAGCCCGTTTATCGAGGAAGGCCTTAGGCTATATAAAATCGCCCTACAGTCAATAGCGTTGGAGCAGTAAAGAAAAATGTTGCAAAAACGAGAACCAATTTTTACGCATATGAAGTCGCGTGGAAAACCTTGGAGGAGGCCTTTGTCCAGCAGTGGACGTCATTTGGCTGAAACGAACGAACGAATGAACGAAGTCGCGGGCTATTAGAATATATTTATTATCTGCTTGTATTACAGTTAAAAATTACTTGAAAATACCTCGTACTCGTAGGTACTAACTAAGATTCCATGGTTCAGGACACCACCAGTAGAAACATTTTCACCCATTATTGTCTATTCCAGTCAATTTATCTGCGTAATTATGAGCGCCGTGGGTGGAGTACATTTTTAATTTGCAACCCTCTTTTGTACATAAATTTGGCTGAAATTCTTGGGAGAAATTATGAATTAGTCTTCTTTGAAAGGGAGGGTGCTAACGAACATAGCAAATGCAAATAAACCTACGTAATGTGTAAGGTAAATGTACCATTTAAGTCTCTCATTAAGTGTGTAGCATGGATTTTATAAGGTGGGGTTTGTTGCTGTGATGTTTAATTACCAGCACATTATGTAACAAATTCATTCTATGAATGTACAGTATGTCAATAAGAAGCGCGAGAATAAAAATTAAGTATGTTTAATTCCTAAGCCCTGAAAAAATTTAGGATTATTTTTGTTTAAAGATCGGAGAACGATATTAAGTTATCAGGGTAATGCTTGTACATATTTTATGTTTTTGCTTGCAAAATTTGACGTTTTGAAGCTTTTCTGTGGAAGAATTATCAAAATCTAGGATTGCGAAACTGCTGGCTGAAGCTATGAGGAGCTACTCGTATATGCAATAACAATAAGTCCCAATTTTGTCCAGCAACAGCTTACGGTCAACTGCATTATTATATTATGTAGGTACATAAGGTAATATAATTTGGAGTGGAACAAGACATCATGAATACCAAAATGCATTACGTATGCAGTTGCTCTTAACCCGATTTGCGATACTAGCGCTCTCACTTAGCTGGTGGCTTAATTATCTGTCCAACGCAGCTGAGCTGCACAGAACTGCTAAGATGAACCTGTATTGTTCTGACGAGGGCAACTCAAGCTAAACACTGTAGCGCCTTATGCAGTTGAAATACGTACGATATTGCAATGGAAATGTGTGGTCTGAAGTGTTGTGGTTTGCACCTGGAAGTGTATACTAAAACTTGGATAATATACCAGTTTTAGAGCCCCTGCTGAGTGGAATATAGCGGTCCAGAAATTACTACTAAAACTGCTGAAGCATTAAAACTATACCGGTTTTCTAATTTATAGGTTTGTTTGGACAGAAAAGATGTTAAATCTTGAAATGCTCCGGTAAATTTTAAAGGCAATTTGCTTACGGATTTACTTTACTGGAGTGAAGTTGGAAGATGCAGTGCAGCTTTGGCTTTTTAATATTTAACTTACCTACTGTTAATGGCTAAAGTGTAGTTACTACTCGTATATTTACGTAATTATGGATGTGCTCAAATTGTAATAATAATTATAAGCCATTGATAGCGGCATAAATATCTGTCTAGTAGAATTCGTTTGAAAGGCTACCATAATATTCTCACAAACTTTTGCGTACAACTAGTGATCACTAGATTCTACATAATAGACTTTACTGAACATATTTAGGACCTATTTTCAATCGCCAGATATCTTTCTCTAAAGACATCCGTGAGAACGTTAGACGGGTCAAGTAGGTATACCGTGAATACAAAAGATTATTTTCAAACCTTTGTTTTAGCAAACGGTGGCCAAAGACCGAGTCACGGACCCAGCGGAGCAGCTTCGACTCCTGACCACAGTCCGGTCCAACATTCGCTTAGAGATCCTCATACATGAAGGAACTTTTGGGAGAGTTTACAAGGGAGTCTTTAAGAAGGGAGAGACGTACGAAGAAGTTATTGTCAAGACTGTTTCAGGTAAGTGATACCTAGTTCATTATCATCATCATCATGATGATACTTAATTAACAAATGACATAAAGAAAACTTAGGTGTAAATTATACCGTGGAACCAGATGCAGGTTAGCGTATCATCCCTTTCTTCTTCTTCTTCTTCTCATACCTAACTCTTTTTTAATGCGAATAGCTAGGGATTGGAATTTGCTGCCTGTTGACCAGTTGACCACTATACCAGAACAATTTAATCCGGACCTTTTCAAGGCACGAGTAAACAGGCACAGGGCAGATATGTACCATACTAGAATGCATCTCACTCAACTTCAAATGCCTTGTTCTGCATAAAAAAAGAAACTACACACTACATTTTTGAACAAAAATATGCTTGTGAAACAGATGCAGCATCAGCGATGCAAGCGGCGTTGCTCGTAGCCGAGGGCCTGAGGCTGTACGGGCTGGCTCATGCTAACGTACTGTCGCCCATGGCAGCGTGCGCTGAAGAAGCCAGACGACCGCTGCTGGTCTACTGCTGTGCTTCACATTCTTCTAATCTTAAGAGGTGAGTACCATCAGCAATGCAAGCAGCGTTGCTTGTAGCCCAAAACTTTTTAATGTCACGGTCAAGGTACCTACGTCATTCCTAAACTGTGCAAATAAATTAACCTTAAATTCTTCGAAATTAGCCTGCTTTATAACAATTTAAGGCTCTAGAAATTATGATTCACTTTCTTGTTTCATTCACATCATAATTTTTCTTTCAACATTTCTCCCTAGAATACTGTTTTTTCCAAATAATCGCATACTTGTAAGGACGCTTCTAATTTGGGTCCTGTACTAATAACACATCATCACCTGGCACCAGCAGTTGAAGTCAAGACATATTATGCAGTAATCTGCCAGCAGAAACAGCAAGCACAAACTGACAGCAGCTCGTACTCCAAAAACCAACCCACTTTTCTTCTTCCCTCACAGGTTCCTCACATCCTGTCGGTTAGGGCAGCAGGCCGCTCCCGCCACAAGAGAGCTGGTAGACTTGGGTGCGCAAGCGGCGTGTGGCCTGGCGTACCTGCACGTGCAGCGGTTCATACACGCTGACGTCGCGGCTAGGAATTGTGTGTAAGTATGTTTTACCAGGTATAAGCATAAAAATAATTGAGCAACCACTACGTGCTTTTTGGTTACAAGTTTTCCTATGTGTTGTTCTTAGCATTGCTGAAAACTGCGTTTCAATTTCGTGAAAGTACAACTTAACTGATAAACTGTACGAGTATCTATGGAGCTTGACACAAACCCTGTTGGGGCTCAGTCCATTGAGTAAGTTGAGATACATAATATACGGGTTGGTAGCTCTTTCTAAGTTCTGTTTAAAGTGAATCAATCAAACTTATTATCATCTGGTACCAAGGGTTAAATAAAGTCCATTTAATTAATCAGTGCATTCACAACTGTAGGGCCCAATATGGCCCATATTAAAACATGTGTGTAATTTAGACCAAAAAAATATAAGCGACAGTGACACTCTATGTTAAAATGCATAATGTAACTTGATGCAACTGTTACTGTGCATTGCATTTATTGGGATGAACATCTGTCACTTTCCTTGTCAGAGTCGACGAGAAATTGAGACTGAAAGTGACTGACAACGGTCTGTCTCGGGACTTGTTCCCGGACGACTACCACTGCCTGGGCGACAACGAGAACAGGCCAGTCAAGTGGATGGCTCCGGAGGCGCTGCTGCAGAACCAGTACAGCACAGCTACTGATGTGGTAAGTGGAGATTTCGGTAAATGTAACGAGTGACTACTTGCCTGAAAACTTTCAGGATTCTTTTTTTTTTTTGTTTTTTTTTTTTGGCGTTTCATTCGATCGTATTCAATTTTGAGTAATGGCATTGTTAAATTACAGGTTTTTGTTAGCAGTCATTTAAGTAAAAATGTAATTAACGTAAAATAACTACTTACTGTAAAAAATCACAACAGGTACAATACTACTGTGTTTAGTTGACATGGTGTAACAATTAGTTACACAGATAAATATTTAATAAAAATAATGCTGGATAGAAATTACCAATTCACTGTATCAAAGTAATTCATCATTCTCATAACACATTCACGTATTCAGCTAGAATCTAGATGAAAGGTGTGACGTGACCATCTAGGTCCTAGTTTTATTTTTCTGGTCCGGTTTCTTTAGAATTAAGATTTTAACTTGATTTTGATTTTAAGCTAAAAATCTCAGTCCATACCTAATATTTGCTAGAATAATCGATAGACCAAGACCATGCTCATAACACCAATATTTTCTCCCAGTGGTCACTTGGTATCACTCTGTGGGAGTTGGCGACGCTCGGCGCTGCTCCGCTAGCAGAGCTCGACGCAGCTGATGTAGGGGCCTTCCTTAGTGGAGGATACAGGCCTTCTCAACCGCACAACTGCCCTGATGAACTGTGAGTACTTAAATGTTTAGGAAATCGGAAAGAGTTTATGCGACGTTTTGGCTGCCAAATTAATTAACTATTTTCCAAAATAAATGGCTACCAATTAGGCTAACGAACTAATTGTGTATAGGTATAATGTCACATTTGTGTACGATATCCGTGTAGATGTAATATTGTCAGATAGCGAATAAATCATGAATCGAATCTATAACGAGTAATATAAATATTTTTTGTTTAGAAATTATATGATCTGCTATACACATATTATTTATACCTTTTCTCGACTGAGTGCGTTTGGTATGCAGATAAACCCGATTACTTTCTCCTACATTTTTGTATCCAAAGACTCAGACTGTAGTAGGTAATATTATGTTTAAAATTTCCCACAATATGGAGCTACTTATTTTAGAAATAAAACGTATAAAAATATGGGTCACTAAGTAATATTCTTTCTCCAAAGGTACGGCCTCATGTCCTGGTGCTGGACATCATCACCAACGTCCAGGCCCACAGCTCCTCAACTCTTGGCTGCTCTACACGACTTCAGACAAGCTCTTAGTACGTACATATAGACTACTCTTCTACAGGTATTAAGACTTCGCAGATTTAGCCGGATCTCTTTCGAAGTATAAAGTAAGTAACAGTTTACTAACGGTCCAAATTTTTCATGCCAATAGCATTTTTAACACATAACTTTTGTTACCAAATAGATAGACATTTTCGTTCCAAAATCGCATCTTCCCATTGCTTAACCCTTAAATGCATAGTGTTGCCATATGTCTACGAAGTACTTTTTTAATTATAAAAAGTAACACATTTTATAAGCGTTTCTGAACGTATGCTAATATCATAGAAAACATCATAATAAAAATAAAAAAAACGCAAATGAAGGTAGATTTGAAAAAAAATTAACCGATATTTGACGTAGCGATTGCGAAAGAGAAAAAATTGGTAGTGTTAAAATTTGTGGTATTTTAATTTCGGATTCAGTGAGAATTAATTGCTAAAACGATTGGAAAAAAATACATACGTGTTAGAAATAATGTAAGAATTCATTATTATAACTTATTTTTTTGGTAATCTATCCCGAATGTGCCTTCGACTTGATTTTTGTGTATGTAGCCAAATGTCTACACCATGCGTTTATGCCATAAAATTGTTCTATGGTTTGCTTATTTGGCTTTTCTTTTCAGCATGTTTGGCTCGCTATCTGAAAAGGAAATTGAGGCAGCTCTTGCTGCTTTAAATGATGGTGCAGTCTCAGAAGATGATGAAAATTTAGATGATGATAATATCGATTTTTACTCAAACGTACGGGATTTATTGCATGATCTGGTCTGGATGAGGAGTCCATAGATCATAATCTACCCTTGGAACATAACGAAGATCTGATCTAATATATGCTCCTCTTCATAGACTATGGGAGGGTTATGTTCCAGGGTCTTCGTTATGTTCCAAGGGTAGATTATGATCTATGGACTCCTCATCCCGATCATGCAACAAATCCCGTACGTTTGCGTAATAATCGATGTTATCATCATATAAATTTTCATCATCTTCTGAGACTGCACCATCATTTAAAGCAGCAAGAGCTGCCTCAATTTCCTTTTTAGATAGCGAGCCAAACATGCTGAAAAGAAAAGCCAAATAAACAAACCATAGAACAAGTTTACGGCATACAAACGCATGGTGTAGACATTTGGCTACATACTGTTAATTTTCAAAAATATACTTTTTTTTCGTACTAAGATTTTTTTTATTATTTTTCCCTTTATCTGTGACTAAAAATCTAATTGAAATATTTTTTTCATAACTAAATAAAAAATCATGCATTTAAGGGTTAAAATATTTAAGACTGTTCATATTATTGAATTCATGGCATTATTTATTTTACGATTTTTCATAATGTTTGAATGGTTATTACAGATGATACTCGTAAGTAAACGTATTATGTGATCCGGCTAAAAGTGTGTTCCTTTTTCAACTTCAAATAGATGTCAAATTATTAAGAATATTACGATAGGCGATTGTTTCTAGAAAATTTCGTTTTATTTTTTAATTCCGATAATAATATTTTAGATTAACGCTAATGATTCAATAATGTGTCCAATTGTTACGCGCAACGCTAGCAGCGATTCACAAAGATCGATTGTTTTTCTAAAACAATCGCCTATCTGTAAAAAAAATTGTAATAATTGTTACTCATAAGTGGTACTTTACTGTAATTTTTCTAACTTTTACTAACGTTACTTCAAGTTTAGCGTCTAAGGCATTAGGTATCTTATATTTTACTGACTACTAAATACATCTAAATTTTTCTTGGCACTATTTTCTTTAACATTTAGTTAACGATACCAAAGTGCCTACCAAAGAACAATGCTTTAGATTTTTTTGAGTTTTTTTTTATTTACTAAAATCACGCGAAAAAAACATTGTTATTTTAGTAAAACATTTTTGAATAAATTGTTAGGTACAATAGTCATGGAAGAACCGAAGTTGTATTTTATAAATAAAAGTGATATATTTACATTTAAGATAGGACACGATTTATTTCGTAACTTATAATTGGGATAGAATTGATGCTAGATGAATGTAAATATTTGTGAAATAGAATTCTTAGAATTCAATTTGATTCTCAGTATTGGAGATAATCTAGTTAAAATTAAAATTATAATAAGAAACTCATTTACCAAAGTCACGACTATGCTATGGCCCGTATTCTGAAATGAAGATTAGTCGAATCTCAAGCATAGATTCATGTATGTGATTAGTAACATTCAAAAAAATAATAATGGACATACCTCTAAACCAACTAACTCTACAGAATACAAGCGACGAGTGCGTCAGTCACAAAAGTTACTATAAATCTAAGAAAAAAAGAGCACGAAAATAATGACTACGTTTTATCAGTCGCATAAAACTGTAAGTCTTATTTTTCAACTACATACAACACTAGCAAGCGACACATTTGCTCCTCTCACTCGCTCGCAACAATCGATTCAACACAAGAACTAGGTAATTGAGCAATATTTTAGACATTTTTTGGGAATTACTTTGGATATTATTTATGTATTATAATCCGGGCCTTTTCAAGGCGAGAGTGAATAGGCACTTACAAGGCAGATGTGCCATCCTAGACTGCATCTCACTTAACTTCAGGTGCGATTGCGGTCAAACACCTGCCTTGTCTTGCATGAAAAAAAATGTAGAAAAGTTGTTGTTTATTTGATTCATACGTGAAGCGACACCCTGTATAGCAATTTTTCACTAAACGTACTTTCACAATACGGGCCTAAATATCGTAAATAGAAGTTAATTACTGTACATAAATAGATAAATGGACGCGTAGAACCAAGTAAGTGTAAGCTGTACATAATGAAGTCGATGCAAAAGGAATTTAATTTTTGAGTGGAAAGCGAAATAGCTTTTTTATATTAGACTAAGAGCTAATGAACGCCAGACCTACGTTATTCTATATATTTCTGTCTGCCAAAGCCACGATGACCCAAACTTCATGTTTGGCCATGGTTCTTAGCTATGTTGGGAGCATGCGCTGACAAACTTTCAGCCTTTATAAAATAACGTAGGTCTGGCGTTCACTAGCTCTTAGTCTACATCTTTGTGTGAGCGGTGTGATTGGTTGATTGGAGGGCTTCTTAGTTGTAGACGGTCTTCTATAACCAAATGAGTTAGTTATTTATAATATGATTGATGATGTAATATTATTGGTATAAACCAATCTCATTTATGTTTCAATCAAATTACTTTCTGATCGAACTTATTTGTCGTAGTATTTTTCCACTCCCTTAATGTATTTTGGCATGTACGACTTTGTGAGCTATCATAACGTGCTGTTTGAAGCACAAAATCGTGTATCCCTTAGAATATTTAGGTTGGATCAGTAAAATATACATTAGACCAGACAGACATATGACCTTATAAATGGAAGAAATTATAAAGGATATCAGTATTATCATGATTGTCGTAAAAGACGACTAAGGAACAAAATATATGAGAGCATCAGACCTTCCCAACCATAGAGATATAGAGAGATACTCGTATGCCAACTAATGCGCTGAGTTCGAAACTCAGTGTCGCATTAGAAATTCACACGCACAAAGTAATCAAAATATGTGCTCATTATTCCACTGCGATATCAGTACTCAACGTTCGAATAATCGTTAGTACTACGCAATCAATGTAAACTGTTTACATTATGACGTCGCTGCTGTCATTATTGCTGTGACGAGCAATTTGTTCTGTTTTTTGACATCGGCCCCGCCCCCTTGTCACATCTCCCTTTAGTTTCTGTGATCTGTGTTCCCAACCCATCTTATTACTGTAGGGATTGTAGGTTAAACTCCCCATTTGACTCTACCATACCTACATATTATTTCTACGCCAGTTACAGACCGGTCGGTTATAAACACTTTTATAAATCCACAGCCCTATTCTCAACCAACCACATTGACTTTATAATAAGTACTTAATATGTAAATTAATTTATATAACCTAGGTTAGAGTTCCTGAGGACATTCAGTCCGTCCAGGCCCGCAAAAGGATCAACACCAAAACTGTAGTTAGTCGTGGGACAGTTGACGATTTGGCTTCGACGAATTATGATAATAAGGATCAAAATGCTATGAAAGCAAAGTCAAAAATATTTTATTCAATTTTGACCACTAGTGGCACTTATGAACGTCAATATACAGTAAAAAGGTAGCCCTTAAGGGGCACTTTACACGCTACCTTATCTTTTGGGCCCTACCAGTGCGGCAGCGCTTCGAGACAAACATATGGCAAGTGCTGAGAAGAAACGCCAGAACAATATGCACTGGTGACACATTTTAGTTGGATGGATCAGAAATGAAATATGGTAAAGTGTAGTATTTTATTGATTGGGGTAAAGCAATCGAAAGATAGTATGAAATTTTTTTAGAAGATAACAAAAAAAGATCCTTAATAATGTTTACATAATAGGCACTTACAGTTACAGCGAAGTATGTACCATCCTAGACTGCATCTCACTTAACATTAGGTGCGATTGCGGTCAAATACCGGCCTTGTTTTGCATGAAAAACACTCTCCGTAGTCATTTTTGATATTTTTTTCATTGAATCGACAATGCTCTCATTATGAATCTTGTGAAATAATTCCTTGAAGTCAATGTTCGAACGACGTCCACGAAAGAGAAATATTTGTCTATTATATACCACAATTATAAATAGAGGATCATATAACATAATTGTAATGCATATTCGAGTATTTGTAGCATGTGGACTTAAAATAATATCCACGCTTTATTTTTCATTACGTGTAAAAAAAATTTTTTTATAAAATATATCGAAAATCCATGATAGTACATTAAATATATTTTGAAAAAAGATACAATGATATTTATTTCAAACGACATGCTTGTTTGGGCTCACAAGCAAAATAAACGATGTGCTACGAGCCTACAACGCTACGGCAACTACGAAAAAACTCGTAGATGACTACGAAATACTGTAGTTCGGGCTACACGAAGTGTATAGTCGTAGTCTTCATTTTACTAGGGTTTGTTTTTATTTATACTGTTTTTCTGTTTTATTATGTTTTCCATGCAGCAATGTTTAAGTTTTTGTTATTTTAATGCAATAATTTTATTCCTCATGTGCAATTTTTATTCTGTTTTTAGCAAATAAAGTTGTTATTCAATGAAGATAGAAGTGAATTATGTTCTGACACATGTTTCGTTTAGCAAACTAGTAATATGGGCATGCTAATTAATAAAATGTATCTATGAATCTTTATGGATTATACAGGGTGTTTTATTATTAGGCATCATTATGCGTAATATACTTTAGCATTGATTTTAACATAATTTGCGCTTGCTTCGGAGCTAACCTATAATCTAAGTCTTTGGTGTTTAAATAAAGTTTGGTAAATTAAAAAACACCCTAAAATATTGATTTCACTATATTGTATTAATTATTGTAACGCTAATGACCAAAAAGGACAACCTTTTAAATCGTAGTCTTAATAAATTAAGAATAATTATTATTTATGTGATTTGAAAACATTTATCGCTTGCGAATATTGTATTGTATGTCCTTATCGAATTTAATTGATAAATGTTGGATTCTGAAAATAGAAAATACATAGCTTTTAAGACTTGAAACACATTATGTGTTTTTAACCGAATGGAAGTAAAGATAGGTAAGTCCACTTCAAATCCATTGTTATTTTTTCTTGATGCCATTCTAAAGTAAATTTTACTAGATTTTTACTTCTTTTTTTGTTAGTCAAGCTGTTGAAAAAACTGATGAAGGTGATGCACAAAATGACAAAATCATTCAATTGATTTTCCATAATTTGTATTGAGTTGAGGAATATGGTATTATGGAAGTATGTTTCGTCATTATATAGAAATACATAATGTCTTGATTATTTATATGTTTTGTGTTACAATTTTTTCATCAGCGTATCATGTTACCATTAATTATGATATTGTGTGAATTTGTAAAAAACTTCGTGTAAGACATTTGAGTGCCAGATGAATGTGATTGTACGTTAAATGTTAAACTGTGTTTAATAAACTAAATGTTAACTTAAGTAACTGTTTAAATAGTCATAAGTCAGTGTACGTAACATGAATGTACTCGGTATGGCTTCGATGATCGTAAGAAACGAAATACAACGTTATTTTACAATATTTGTGTGTTTAATTAAACTGTCGAACATACTATATTCAAAACAATACACACATAAATAAAATACGTAATTCAATAAAACTAAAAAAGTTGATCCTGAATAAAGTAACACAACTAAATTATTGTAGTAAAAAGTTTTTAAACATTAACCCCTTTACTAATAAAACTTACAGGCTCGTTGAACAGTGTTTTAAAGTGACGTTTAGTATGGAAATGTCATTTTAAAACAGTTTTCAACAACTGTGTAACTTTTTATTAGTAAGAAGGAAAATGTATAGATTTTTTATACATGGCAAGATTTGAATTGTTTTCTTAACTAAAACTTTACGCGAATCCTTAATGATCCCATACTAAATTTATTAGTCTTGCAAAGTGACAAAACTTTTTGAATGTGTCTGCCTGGGGGTCATAGATTTTATACTTACAGCTCTACTTTAAATATCAATAAATCCATTGTCCACTGCAAAGTAAATGCAATAAATGCATCATTAAAAATCCCAGTCCAGTCAACTTTCGTAGACAAAACAAAACTGCCAACCCGTTATCTGTACAAACTTGCCCCTGAACAAATGATAAACCAACAGTGGGAGTGTCGGCCATTAACTCTGATTTAGTGCTCGGCCGACGCCTGAAACTTTCTGTCCCTGTTACGTGACCTTTATTTATAAATATCTGTGTAGAGGTATGTATAAGATACCTGTAGGTAAACTTTAAAGCACCACCTCTAAAATCTGTTTGGAAATAGTTCACAGAGTTCACTATGGCATCTATCGCCTTTTGGATTGATGTTCCTGTACAATAAAGTAAAATTTAATCTGCTGGTAACATATTAGAAATACACAGAACACTATAACTGAAAGGATTTTGACATACACTTAAAAGTAATGATCGGTGATAGTACCACATCGCCGAGCTAAGTTCGTGCGGATCTATCTAAAATGACAAAATACAAGTGCAAAACCGCACAACAGCTGACATAAAATAAGTACTACATTACTTATTAATCTGTATATTTAGTTATAGTTACTTTAGCATTTTATGAAAAACTAGATAGACTTCACGAGAGTACAGGTGCAGGCAGCACCTAATGAGTTATATTATATTGACTTAAAGTAAGTAACATCCTCATTTCGTTTTTACATAAAAAGGTATTTACATGGAACTATTATAATAATGTAAATACCAAAGCCTTCACAAAGGAGTGTCGGTCATTACAAGCCTGATTTAATGCCCATGACCGGCGCCTGAAAGTTTTCAGCTGTCCCTTAACGTGACCGTTGTTTTTTACTGTGACCTATTTACTTTACTAGTGATGTTAAAGTTACTTATCGATACGCCGTGTTATCGAGTGCGATGAGAACAAGTCAGGTTAGGTAAAGTAAAAATTTATAGCACCTACTTGATTCTAGACGAAATACTGTCTCTCGCGTAGCCCATCAAAGCTTTGTAAAATCAGATCAAAAGTTTACAGATTTATCGAGTTCTTTTATATTGTTGTGTTACATTATAATCAAAGCATTTACGTAGTTAGATGAAATTTTAAATAGAAATCTATTTTCTAAGGAAAGAAGAAGAAGAAATATTCGTATAACGCCATAAAACTTTGCATACATCGGGGAAAATTCTAAGATCTGTGCTGTGTAGGTGGGTATCATACACGAATACTTATTCGGAGAAAAAATAGTATCTTACTCCAATTGCCTTCTCGTCTATCGACATGACATACTCAAATGGTATCGAACAACATTAATCTAAACTATGTTTTGACATTAACTCGGCGTTAAACAGCGGGGAACTAACTGTTAACACGCTGCATGTTCATTTGCACGTAATAGGTAGAGTTCCCAGAGCTACCGTTTAGTTGTATATTAAAAACATTTGAGTTACTATTATTTGAGTTTAACTGCGCATTGTATTTATGAGATGAGTTCGCTTATCAGAAAACAGTCCTAAAATATTAGTTCATGAATGTTTGTAATTACGAAAATTGCAAATAAATATCTCTGTTTATTTATTGGAGTTGTAATAGTCTAACAGACGGCTTTTTGTTCACTCACCAAAAATATTTTGTTTTAATATTATGTTCTGAAAACATTTTTTTTCTTTTTCAATTTTATTACTTACGCTTTTTTAAAATTTTATGTGTGTGAACATACGCCTCCTCCAAAGATTTCCAGATTTACTGATTGGTATCGACCTGCATCCAGCGCCTTCCCGCTACTTTTATGAGGTCGTCTGTCATCGTCTGCTTTTACTGGCCCTTTAAAAGTTTTTAGTATAAACTCATAGTTTTAATGTATTTTTATGAAATTATTAATACGTCTAGAACATGAAAATATTGCATCCACCCTGTATACAAACAGCCGGTGGGAGTCGGCGCGACAAAGTGGCAATATTCTATCTCGACGGGGCTTCTCAAACAAGGGGACGCGAGGGAGACAGACTTATACCTATACAGGGTGGTCAGAAAGAGACGGCTGCAAGTTATTAATTGGAGAGAATTGACGGAAGTGCAAGAGGAGTCGTGTTTTTGACAAATTTCGCTTTGATACGGTGATTACTTTCACCTCAACGCTTCGAGGGTCAGACTTGATGTTGTCTTTCGAAAAACGCTGCGGAAAAATTGGGATTTTAGAGGCGATATTAAGGGTAACGTTTAGAATGACATTATCTCACTTGGTGAAGAGCGCCGCGTAGGTAATATCTGGGAGAGGTTTCATGTCTCTATTATCCTGAAAAAGAAAACATGCATTTTATAATCTTAAAGTAAACCATTACAATAGGTAAATATATAATTTTTATAATTATAAATTTTATCTTATTTAAATTTTATTACTTTTTGTTAGAGAAGTGTAAAAGATAACACCGAATGGAGATCCATTTAGCTTATTTGGTTGATAGGAAAGACGAAAAAAATTCTGCCCACACCCAAATAGCTGTTTAAAAACAAAAAAACAATCGTTTCGTATTTTCCCTGCATCACCCCCTGTGCTTTTAATACACCGCACCATGATCCGTCACGTGTCCAATGAAATTAATGTCCAAATCCCCAATCAGGGTATTTTATTAATTGGAGCACTCGAAATAATCAGATCATGGGCCTGAGCGATGTCACAAACGAAAAATGCCTTTGTCTATCGCAATTCAATTAATTTCGATCCAAATTGAACGGGTTTTATTTAGTTTGCGGAGTTAACCTGAGTCTGTGATCCGTTTTTATGGTTGGATGATTGCTAATTAACAGCGTGAAACTCGTGTGGATGGCAAATCAAGGTAAGCGTGTCTTATGTTACTTGTAATAAGGGTGATTTTATAGAATTTGAACAATAATTATACCTGAACACACACGTCATGATATCAAAGTATGGAACGTCTTTTTCTTCTTGGTAGGGGTTTTTGATTCTACTTATTCAAAGGTCTTTGGTACAATTCCTAGATGGGACACACAAGTTAAAGAGTGACGATGAATATTTTTTCCTATTTCACAATATGAATAAATTATAACAGGCTCGAATCGATCACTCTTACAAAATGGGGATACTGAATCCAAACTCACTATCTGTCGAGACGAAGGTATCTTGTATTTAAGGCGTCTATGAATTGAATATGCACTTTTAAAACAAACTTACCTCACGAAAAGAAGGAACTTTGGCTACTGTATAAGGTCACCAAGAAACCGGTTAAGAAACCTCGTCTCTACAATACAAAGAAGGTGACCTAAATCATAGTTATGACCACACGCACGGAGCAACGTCTTAATAAACGCTATAAAAGTGTTACTATTCACTGAAGAAACTATAAAGAGGACAGACGAAGTAATTCCCACCAGTTTGCTGACACAATTGCTCGTATACGCGTCGTAAAGTGGTGTTATGGGCCCACCAACAGTGGCTTTTTACGGCTACGATGGACCTAGGTGGTTAAGGTCAGTTTATACAGAATCATCATTAGCTCATAAGATATTAAACTTCTGCGTCTTATTACAATTATAGGAATAGAGAATCTGAAACGTCAAGTTGTAAGTAGGTAGTCATACCTACTGTATACCTCTATCTATGTATATCTACTGCAAAAAATACAGGGTGGAATTTTGTAATGCCACCTGGAGGGAAAGTACTCTTAATATTAAAGATAGAAAATTTTTCTCAAAGAAAACATTCCTTTATTTTTGAAAAGAAATAGAACTGCATTCAAAGATTTCCAAAAATGTGCTTGCCACACCCGGGAATCGAACCAACTAAAATGTGTTAAAAATTACACTCTGTATTTTATTACATCGATCGTTAGGGTTAAGTATAAGGATGAAATCTCTCTAACAATATTGATAAATAAAATGAAAGGAAAACCATGAAATCTTAAATTATTTTAATTATGTTACAGAAAATTGTATGGTATGGTAGTGAATTTTTGAAAATGTTTCGAAAATCTTTGAAAGCACTTCTCTTTCTTTTTAAAAATAAAGGAATGTTTTCTTCAGTAAAATTTTCTATCTACAATATTAAGAGTACTTTCCCTCCAGGTGGCATTACAAAATTCCACCCTGTATATTTTCGGTCAATTGCAGTCCATTGCTGAAGGTTAAGTGCTTACTCACGCTGCATCTCAGATCATTATCTCCCATATTTATCATCTGACTTTGCAAGCTGTCGTTTTAAGATGGTCGGTTTATTAAGACTCAATCAACACAGTTGATCTTTTACAATCAAGCAATCAAGTTCAAAAAGACGGAAAGATAGATAATAATAAATAGCACTAGCAACACCATATTATTAAAAATATTTCTTTTAAGGTCTACGGAAATACAAATTCATAAACGAGATTGTATTCTCCCACAAAATTCTTCTTCTTCTTCTTTTTGTTGTATAACGCTGCTTAAAAGGCACCCACTGAAAATCAGTGTCTTGGCAGTCACACTGTCAAGATGTTACTGAGTGGGTGACCTTTTTTGGCAACTTAGTTAATTTTTTTTGTGTATGTCTTTGTTTGCCTGAATTTGTTGTTGCCAAAATAAATTTATTTACTTTCTTTCTTTCACAAAAAAAGCAGGCAGTGCGTTGTTTTGTAAAATGATGAAAAAAGCAAATTGTTGGTTTGTACATGCTGTCCTTATTTTACTAGTAGGGCAAGCCTACTTAATAACATAGACAATTTGGAAAGTTACTGTGAGTGGCTTAATAGCCGACATCGAGCCAAAGAAATAATATGTCTCAGGGGCTTAGGTACCAATTAATAATAACTAGGTATTGGGTATTTGACACCATCAACTGATAATTGTAGGGCACAACTTCTTATAAAATACATAATTCTAGCCCCTATAAAGCACATAGCGTTAAAATCAATAGTCCATTGAGTTAGGGGAAGAGTGACGTCCATAGCTTCTCTTTGCTTTAATAACGTTTATCTATTTGTTTATCAATATCTTTAGAAGACTCGAGTTTAGTATCACACAAAAAGATAATTATCAAGTATTAGTGTTATTTAGATTTAGTTAATTTACACCCGTATTCACAAACATCACTATGAGGTCTCATAGTGCGCACACACAGGGTGGCACGAACCAATCACAAAGCTCTATCAACTGTGCGTTCGATTTGTTGCTTCACTTAAGCAAGCATCGTTTGTGAATACGGGCTTTAGTCTGACAAGCTTACCTTAAGAAATACACATTGTACAATTTGCAAAACCAAATAATTTATTAATGGTACAACATCAATGTCTCAGTATTAATTTACTTTTCAGTGCTACAAAAGAGGAATTAATCACAGTCCAAGTTTATTAATTGTGACAATGTTTCCAGACTCGAAAGTATCTTCGCTCTGTTCGTTTGTCGTTGTCGATTCAACTTTATTTAAAAGAAATACACGAAGTGTAAAAATCTCTTTGGAATTTCAGCAGAGAACTCCTTGATTGTTCTGAGTGATAATAATTATTTGATGAATTATTTTGAGCTCCGTTGAAAGGCTTTGGGTACAATATAGTAGAAGAAAAGAGACAAGTTAAACTCACCACCTAACTTTAACGGTAACTATAACAATAAGTGGTGTTTTTTGTGTGTTGCCTTTTTGACTTTTGTCCAAGTTAAAGTAAGATGGTGCAACCCAGCCTTAGTATGAAAATATCATTTTAAACCAAAGTTCGTCGCGCGTTTAACTTTTTTTGCAATAAGGCACTGTCGATTCTAATCTCATAGGAATATCTCGTACTAATAATTTAGTACCTACTTCACAGAATAAATACTACTTATTTATTATGTTCAAATACCCGGCATCAACTGATGTACGGCTTTTATTAAAATAATGTTTTTCTTTATAGTAGAGTGTTAGAGTGTCTGTAGCGTGGGCAGGCCTCCTACTAGGTGGACCGACGATCTGGTAAAGGTCGCGGGAAGAGCCTGGATGCGGGCAGCGCAGGACCGTGGATTGTGGAAAACCTTGGAGGAGGCCTTTGTCCAGCAGTGGACGTCATTTGGCTGAAACGAACGAACGAACGTTGTAAAGATGAGTGTGTTGTTCAGTAGAATCCCATGAGGTTGTACAGATACAAGCACCAAAATGTAAATCCCATGAGCTCATACTCAACTCAGCATCAACTGATGTACGGATTTTATTAAATGTTACTCTTTAAAATAGACTGTTAGAAGCTGAAATTCATGTCATTTTTTAGTTTAAACTAAACAATGGACAAAAAACATGTTTAAAACCCGGTATGTCAGCAAAAACACTCACTTTTTATACGCTTCAGCCAACCGTCCCCTGAAATAGATGAGATGACATAAGCACAAAAAGTGGACTAACTCTAAACTTTCTCTTTAATCCCATAAATAAACCTTAATGAAAGGTAATAAAGTTGATGTTTCGTTGGAGGAAGTGACGGATAAGACGTTCTGCGTAGGCTTAATGTGCAACATTTAGGACACATGTTACAACAAAGGTGAGAAAAGGAATGTTGAGATTGTTCCAGAGATAAGTGCCGAGATTGCTTGGAGACACAGAGTAACGGATTTGGCAGTTGTTTTATAGCATTTATTAATTTGTATAAAAACCAGCACTTTATTCTGTAATCATAATTTTAATTTCATAGTCCAGTCATTATAGTAAGTTCACCTCGGAATTCGAGATACCCAGCTGTAAGTCTGTAAATACGTGTATATTGACACCCTAAAAGTTGTCTCAAAATCTACATATGGTAGGGTGTAAGCAACTATTAAATTTCAAGGTCAACGGTCACAAAAATCGGGTTTTTTGCGCTTTTTTTAGAAATATCTCATTTCCTGTGGGTTTTTTGCTATTTGTATTTATTATCAATATTGTAGAATACTAAATTCTCTACAAATTTTGTTTAAAAACTTTTTTTATACGGTGAACCGTTTTCGAGATAGAGGGCGGAGAGCGCGCGGTCACTGCATCACTTCAGGTCTACTTAAGCGGTTTAGATTTTTCATACAAAAGGATTTTCCCGCTAATTCCTGTGGGAATTTCGGGAATTCCTTGTTGTAACTAAGCTTTGAGTTTACTAAGGTACCTACATGCCAAATTTCAAGCGTCTAACTTCCGTTAAGCGTTTAGATTTTTCATACAAAAGGATTTTCCCGCTAATTCCTGTTCCCGTGGGAATTCCTAAGTATACTATAACCTGCCCAGGTGTATGAAGAATAATTGTACCAAGTTTCGTTAAAATCCGTCGAGTAGTTTTTGTTTCTATAAGGAACATACAGACGGACAGAATTCTATACATGAAATATATTTTCAAAATAACTATCAGGGGGTGATTAGTGATCGATACTGATGTCAACGGAGTTGCAGATATTCGAAATAATGTTAATAATTATTTATGTACCTACATTATTTTTTGTTTGTGGGCTTTGCGCATGCTTCGTCACAAGACAATTGTTGTAAATTATTATAATCTCATGTAAGTGAACTACCCTGTTCTTATGAGAATAAAGATTCTTTAAACCGAAAAATGCAATCAGTAAAATTTTTGTCTGTCTGTCTGTCCGTCTGTATGTTCCTTATAGAATCAAAAACTACTCGATGGATTTTAACGAAACTTGGTACAATTATTCTTCATACACCTGGGCAGGTTATAGTTTACTTAGGAATTCCCACGGGAACAGGAATTAGCGGGAAAATCCTTTTGTATGAAAAATCTAAACGCTTAACGGAAGTTAGACGCTTGAAATTTGGCATGTAGGTACCTTAGTAAACTTAAAGCTTATTTACAACAAGTAATTACCGAAATTCCCACGGGAATTAGCGGGAAAATCCTTTTGTATGAAAAACCTAAACCGCTTAAGTTGACCTGAAGTGATGCAGTGACCGCGCGCTCTCCGCCCTCTATCTCGAAAACGGTTCACCGTATAAAAAAAAATTTTAAACAAAATTTGTAGAGAATTTAGTATTCTACAATATTGATAATAAATACAAATAGCAAAAAACCCATAGGAAATGAGATATTTCCAAAAAAAGCGCAAAAAACCGATTTTTGTGACCTTTGACCTTAAAATTTAATAGTTGCTTACACCCTACCATATGTAGGTTTTGAGACAACTTTTAGGGTGTCAATATACAAGTATTTACAGACTTACAGCTGGGTATCTCTAATTCCGAGATTCTTACCTAATTTAAGCTTAAATGACTGGACTATCAGTCCTTTAAACCATGAATATTGTATTAATTTTCCAATGAATTGTTACTATTGTTTTTTTACTTCTTTTTCTTCTTCTTTTCAGCCAAATGACGTCCACTGCTGGACAAAGGCCTCCCCCAAGAAATTCCACAATGAACGGTCCTGCGCTGCCCGCATCCAGGCTCTTCCCGCGACCTTTACCAGATCGTCGGTCCACCTAGTAGGAGGCCTGCCCACGCTACGTCTTCCAGCCCGTGGTCGCCACTCGAGAACTTTCCTGCCCCAACGGCCATCGTCTCTACGAGCTATGTGCCCCGCCCACTTGATTTTAGCAATTCTGCGAGCTATGTCGGTTACTTTGGTTCTCCTGCGGATCTCCTCATTTCTGATTCGATTTTTTTACTTACTCAAAGGAAATCACAGATTTGTCCAGCAGTGAGCGTCTTTAAGTAACAATAAATAGAACAATGAGTAGGTTGTTGCGGCTGCACACGACCACACAACACTGGCCACAAAGAAAACTTCATTGTTTTTTCAACTACTAATTTCGATTCTCTTTTGTTTTTCTCTTATTTTGATTCTTTCTCGCAATCTTTTATGAATCAATACCTACTTACTTATCAGAAAATTGCTTTTTAGAGAAAATTTATTAAACTATGTAACTGATATTTTTACACTACCGCAGCTGAAGTACTCAAGCGGTCAGTAATGAGTGGTTATAAATCTTTAACTTGCAGGAGTGTGCGTGTGACGTATAGTCGCAATAATCGGCCCCGGCAAGATAAAACTATTACAGGAGTTCGAGGCCATTAGGTAAGTGCAAAAAGTTAATGTCATTTTAAGTGGGACAGTAATGCTTATTCTGATCTACAGGATGTCCTAAAAAGAACATGCCAAACTTAAGGAGATGATAGACTATTGGTCATCCAATGCGATAGCTTAATGATTCCGTTAGTCATATTCTTTTACTTATTGTCTCTCCTACCTCAATTAATATAGAAAACTTTTTTGCTTACACAGTAAAAGAAAATATATGAAACCATACTCTACAGTAACTATGAAAATCTTGCCATAATTTATCTGTAGCATTTTATTTAATGATGATGTGTGCTTTTACGCAAAATATTGGTAATATCTGATGTACATTAAGAATTGAAAATATCCCGAACAATCTGTATTTATGACGCCTTGGCCGAATGGTAACAAAACTGCCCAACTAAAAAGTTCAGCAAAAAATCCGGAAAACTGTTTCAAATTCCAAAGTACAAAGAAACTAAAAGCATGCACGTGCGGCCTTTGAGAGGCACTAGTGCCGACCGGAAGCTGCTCCAAAGCTTTGCTCTTTCATATCCGGCAGCTTTCAGGCCGAAATAATACGTTAGAAATTTTTTGATCACATATCCAGTTCCGCGTACGTTTAGAGTGCCCTTAGCTTAGTCCGTTTCTAGTGCAGCTTTTTGCGCGTGTGAAAAAGAGGAATGGTTTCCGGAAAAGTTAATCAAAGTTAAAATTAACCAAATAGTTATACCAATATTAGAACTTTTCATGTCACGAGGGAATTTTTCATAACTTTGTCAAGGATTTTTCACGCTATTGGATTAATTAATGGACAAAACATGGTTTGCACTCACGGTCATCGGCCTGCAGACAAGACGAACGCGGGCGATATTTGACCTTAAATAATTTCTTAGTACATTTTTTATACAAAACAAGGCAGGTATTTTAACAAGCGATCATATAAGTGAGATGCAGTATAGGATGATACATACCTGCCCTGTGCCTATTCACTCTCGAATTGCAAATAGCAGCAATCAGCCATTGTCACGATGATTCGTGACGGTTTAGGTAATCCTAAACCAATTTTAGATGCAGGCTGCTACCAATCAGGCAATGCGGAAATCATTGGGGGAGGACTATTCACCAGTGGACATACTATGACTGAAATGATGATGCTGATGAAACCTTTTACTGTCGCTATTTTATTTTTATTTCATCCTTTTTTAGGGTTCCGTAGTCCTGACAAGGGCGTCCCCCCTCCTCTAAAAGCTAAACTGTTGGCTTGAAAAATCTGGAAATATTCATGATAATAGTGCTTTTTATGAACTTTCAAGGAAAACTATAGCGGTTAAGATAGATCAGTTAGTTTGAGAGTAGGTAATAGTCGTTTTACTCATGTATTATAAAAGTTCATACCTAATAAAAATTCCTTAGAAGAAAATATTATAAGTGACTTTAGATGAAGTATTTGCTTCTGAAATAATATATTGTGGCAACGACGGTTAACTACGGAACCCTATACTGCGCGTGGCACGACACGTACTTGGCCGGTTTTTTACCTATGATACCATACACGATGTCTCTCTGCCTTTGTATTTTATACTTGTTTACCTGACACGACTTTGCTGTGGACCACTCAAGCTATGATAACAATAACCTGATATTGAGTGGAACGAAAGAAAACTTTGCACGGTCTTTCAAAGAAAACAAGCGAGCATCTCGTTTAGAGTTATCGGATAATTATGCCCGCTTTCTTTAACGGTAAAGTATTAATATAACTAGATATAAGTCTAAAAAGACTACCTAAGTAGTAAAAAAATCGTAGTATCTTAACTAGCAAACTTACCAAAGTGCGATAATGCATTTTAAAACTATGACAAAACTTGTATTGGTTTGCTACAGTCGATAGCATATAAAACAAATAAACGAGCATCAAATAGTTTTCTATTACCATGAGTTACTTGAATGTTTACTTTACTCGCTACTTTGTGTAATTTTTGTGTCGTAATATTGTAACCTAACCTAACCTAAACCTATCCTAAAATTGGCAGTTATTATGTAATCCTTCAAACTTGCTGTAGACCGATGAGCTTTCTTTGAATACAACATAGCTAAGTAAGCAGTTCTACGTAAAGCCTAAAGTTTCAAACAAGACTTTCTTACACCTTACCCTAAGGGATCGCTCCATATCAAGTTTGAATCACAAGTATAAAAAAATCTTTTTTAAGAATCATGAGCAGACGCCATAATGGACTGAAGTGTGAAGACTGCAGGTCGTTGCCCTAAGGGCAGCATATAGTGAAAGGACATTGTCAGAAACCGCCTAAAAAACCGCCCAAAAACATTAACCCATCATAATTATTTTCTATTTTTTTTAATACATTAAGCACCCTTTCGTTCTAATGGACACTTAAGCATTGAAAAATTAAATAAATAAGTCTTTTAACGTTTATTCTATAATACTATTACAACTTCCGGACGTTTTGGTGCGTGGCATGGTCTAAAACCTATCAAGTTCCATAATTTTTGCCGATAAAATCTGTACGAGGCATTACCGTACTTTATTGCTGGGAGTCCATGTATAGTGATGTTCCTGCGGCCATCATAGACTAAAATATCGATTTTGAAAATAAAATAAATCGATTAAACTGCTTTGAAGACTAGATTTGCGTTAAAAGCTAAAAAGATATTGACACTATTACAAGAAGCTATCTAAAGTGTCCAACTGGTCGAAGGTCGTAAATAAAATAAAAATAATTAGGACCATAAACTGATATTCATGGTATCATAACTGTAAAAGTGTCAGAATCCGATGTTGAATCCAATGCCAGTTGAAGTGTGAGAAACATATATCAACCTAGTATAGTTGCCAGTCTCTCATAATCTATGCCAATGAGGGTTTTCGCGATTGAAAAATCCGCCAGATGGCAATACGTAGACGTGAGGTCCAAATGCTGCATGATTGGTTATTTTTGACATGACATTGACAGATATCCACCAATCATGCAGCATTTGGACCTCGCGTCTACGTATTGCCATCTCGCGGATTTTTCAATCGCGAAAACCCTCATTCAATAGCACATTAATAATAGACCAAATGAACTTTTATAGATTGTGAAAGAGAAGATAAAGATTTTATTATTTTATTAAAATCTTGCCACGAAGTAGTTTTTCAGTAGAAACCAGGATTGGATAATCGCTACAGGCAAGTATCAGAACATTTTATAAATATTTTTAATCGATTATATCCTTGTGAATCGTTTTAATAAATTGTCATTTCACTTTTTCAATTAAAACTTTTTCAATCCCTAGTCTTGTCAAACTGTCATAATGTCAACAAATTATAAATGTCACGTCAGTTGACTCAATTTCAGTCTTCTGTGCGTTTATTGTATTTTTATTTCAATGAAATAGTGCTAAAGGGTTAGTACTAAAAGTGAAAGCCTTTTTTCAGAAAGAAAACCAATGTGGTGCCCTTATTATTCATACTGTTTGAAAGTTACAAGTCAGTGATACAGAGTTGCCGACATTATAACTCCGTAGTGATACCATACCAAAGAAGAAGTTTTCCTCTAAACACACACACTTGTGTTATTTTTATATGTGATCAAATAAAAAGGATTAATTCTACTGCTCAAATGGAATAACTTATCCCAAGAGACCGAATATAAAAAAAAAACCTCTCCATAGAAATTATCACCATCACGAGGATGTGAATTTTTTTGAGAATTTGATATTGGTCCTGTAAGAAAAGTAGTTGTATTTCAGTAGTAGAATCAACCCTTCTTGTTTCATCAGCAAGAGTAACTATAAAAACGCCCTGTAGGTAGGTATTATTAAGCTGAAGAGTTTGTTTAATGTCAAAGACTGTCACACAGTGTAACTTAAATTGGCATATTATGATAATGAACATAAAAACTTAAATAAATATTTATGTTAATATTTTTTGTATTTATTTATTTTCCCAAAGCTTCACAGTGACAGCTGAAACAGCAATACTGTTGTAAAACTAAACTTGGAACAAACTGTTACAAATATTTTACAAATTAAAATAAAACCGCATGTTGCTTTACTTTCTCGTATAGGTAATAAATGTAATTAATGGCTAGATTATTAATGTTACTTTGTTACCCTCAATAGTGAGGAGATCTTATAAAATGGTAACCCTGATTTTCATTGTCATTCAAGTGCTCTTTCTTCGCATAGGCTTCTGTGATTTGGCCAAGGGCCACACACATTGCGATAACATTATGCGACATTGATTTGACAGCAGCGGAGTGAAGTCTTGCGACTATGCAAAATGATACCCTGTAATCGTAGCGCATATAGACATAGACGGGGCGGGGCACATAGCTCGTAGAGCTGATGGCCGCTGGGGCAGGAAAGTTCTTGAGTGGC
Organism: Ostrinia nubilalis; assembly: GCF_963855985.1. Lineage (NCBI taxonomy): Eukaryota > Metazoa > Arthropoda > Insecta > Lepidoptera > Crambidae > Ostrinia > Ostrinia nubilalis. Next base: position 4,261,071 of record NC_087088.1, on the reverse strand, counting down.
GACCACGAGCCGAAAGACGTAGCGTGGGCAGGCCTCCCACTAGGTGGACCGACGATCTGGTGAAGGTCGCGGGAGGTGCCTGTATGCGAGCGGTGCAGGATCGGTCTTCGTGGAAATCCTTGGTGGAGGCCTTTGTCCAGCAGTGGACGTCTTTTCGGCTGAAACGAACGAACGAACGATACGTATTACCACTATTTACCAGACATTACTATTTATTGCATACTCGCCGGATTACACGTAGGAGCACGCGCGTTACAGCTTCGGCCTTGCATTATTATAAGATCTTGTTCCGCCCTTTTACGAACTTCCTCCGTGAGGATATCCCCGCCGAATTCTATGATGAACCTATCAAAAGTCATATTCTGCAATGTCAACCCACCACAAGGTGGACCGACGACCTGATAAAGGTAGCGGGAAGGCGCTGGATGCAGGCCGCTACCAACCGTGCGATGTGGAAGTCATTGGGGAAGGCCTATGTTCAGTAGTGGACGTCCTGTGGCTGAAATGATGATGATGATGATGAAATGAATGAAAATGACAAATCTTCGAACGTGTATAATACCGTGCCAAAGTAATCATATAATTTTGGCACCTTAATAACTATTGCCGTTTTTGTTGTAAAGATCATGCAGCGCTACTTGCGGATATTATTGGAAAGAAAACTATGTGGGCTCTAGATCTGAAGCCGCTTTAACGAACACGAAGTGCTCATACAATGCGGCGTATTTTCTTCCAGTCTTTAGTCAGGACTTTAGTCGAATTAAAACCCCGGTTGAACGTGATATAGCCGCACTAGAATACGATGCTTTTTTGCATAATCGCAAGACTTCGTTCCAGTGTCGACCGAATGTTATCACGATGTATGTGGCCCAGGGGTTACCGTAGCCGCTAAGGTTTGAAACTTCTTGCTTAAAATATTGTAGTCTTTGGCATAGACTACGACGGTAGTCATGGAGATAGGAGTTTGTTATCTCGTGTCAGATGTAAATGGTGAAAAGAAAACTCATGATTCGTGTTATTTTTATGCAATATGTAGGTATTTTATAAAAGTGGAACCCCGAGTGATCTCCAAAACCCATTCTATTATTATATACGATTCGGCTTCGATATCTATAATACAATAGGAGTTTATTTCATGTGTCAGATGACAAGGGTGGAAACAATCATCTACGATTCATGTTGTTTATTTACGTGCAATATGTGGGCATATTATAAAAGTGGAATGCCGAGTTGTATTTCTAAAACTTGTTCTATTATTTTATACTATTTGGCTGCGACTCGGCGTGACGACAATACAAAACATTTTTCGCGAATCGGTGTTCATACATTCACACAATACATTAGACGCCATGTTGTCATAAACGACATATTATAAAATCGCTGTGATTTAATATTCTTAATCATTAATTTTATGGCAAGTGTCCATCAGGAATCATTGTTCTTACACACAGAATCGTATTATTTCGCTTTCGGGTAGTAATATGTCAAAATTGTTGGTTCTTAGGCGAACAATGTATGGAGAACTAACATTGTCCTTTATGAGTGTACCTTGGTTACAAGCCATCAATCCCGTTTAGCATCTAATAGTCTATGGTCCAGCGCTTGCTGTGACATAAAACTCGGTAACCGGAAAATATTTTAGAGTTTTCAGGAAATTCTTATAGAGAATTTCCATAATAGACTTCAATAAATTATTGCTATTTTGTTAAAAGGATTACTTAGGCTGGTTGCACCATCTTACTTTAACTTTAACAAAAGTCAAAAATCTGTCAAACTCTATACAAAAACACCAGTTATTGTTATAGTTACTGTTAAAGTAAGATGGTTCAACTCAGCCTTAGAACCAAGAATTTATTTGCTCATAATAACAATCAATTTAATACAAATATTTAAACAGTCATTATTAAAGCCGCATATAACTACCAATTTGGTTCAATTATTTACTAGTCTTCGTAATAAACAAGATTGACATAAAACCTTATTGTTTAAAAAACCTCAAAAACATCGTTACTCAGCAGAACATAAATTGAGTTTAAATGTAGGTACATAAAAAGAAAAACTGCTTACTCACTTCTGATTCTGACCACCCTCTTATTATCATAATGTGGTTTTTCAAATTTAAACTCTATCACCTGGTAACAAGGCGCTCGTGGGATGTGCAGGGAGAATGCATTTGTCACCACGGAGCGGTTATTAACGTTCAAAGACGAGTGACAAGGAGATGTAGTGTGAAAAGCACTTCCTTGGGAATATGAACAAATTGATGCATTTTCTTGTGTGGGTAAGACGAAATAGAAAAGATTGGAGTGAAAAATAAAATATCTGAAAAAGTAGAGAAAAATCCAATTTTAACGTTCTAAATTTCAGAGAAAATTACATTATGTTTATTAGGTACTGTGCTGTAGGTGTTTAAAAAATAAAATGTGTATTCACTTTTGGCTACCACAAGATACGAGTACGTATTAGGTATTTAATCATCGTCACAGCCTCTACTACGCTTGTCGGTTTCCATTCAAGAACTAATATATTTTACCCAAGCGTTTATCGGTTCTCAGACAGAACAAACGATAGTTTTTTATTTTCTTGAATAATTAAAAGGCGATAAAATGAAAAGAGTTCATTATATCATAAAAAAATAATTAAAACAACTTTTGTTTTACATCGACAAAACCTATTTGAGTGATTTTATCTCATAATATTCTTTCAATGACCTAGGACCTAGGTAATTCACAGGAAATTGGACCTCCAGTATCATTTCACCCGATCTGTTCCATACGCTCGTATTCTGGGCTCAGTTACTACAAACTAAAGCCTGCTTTAACTTTATAGACCGGAAAAAACCCTGTTTACGTCTGTCGGAGGCCATTCGTTCCCATGCTCGAGTTGTGTCATATATTTCGCCATGGAGTCTGGTCATACAGGGCTACCATCAGTTCAGTGATTATGGGATAGGAAAAATTTGTGAAGTGCCGAGTTTGGAACCGGAAACTGTACTTAAGAACCCAATTGGTCTTGTAAATCTGCTAGTAGAAGAAACCTACCGCCCGTTGACAGGTGAAAATCTAAAAGTATTTCCAATGCTTTGGTTTCAAATAACAATCCAGTAGAAAGCTTTTCGACAGATGATTGTGCGAATATCATTTTAAAATTATAAACAAATAAAACTATTCACGACACGTTGAAGGCAACTGTATTTATTAAATTCAATGCTGGGTTTACTTCTTATACCAAGTAAACAGAAGCTTCCCAAAAAATGGTCACCCCAGCTTTACCACATAGGGGTATTGTTCAAATCTGAATTTACAACACTATTGTAAAAGTGGATTAACCTCTCGTTCGGCGTTTTTGTTAGGAGGTTAGATTTTTTTGATTTACCTTCACGGTCGTCAATACGGCGCGCGACGTAACCAAACATAAAAAAATTAAACTTTTATCAACATCACTATCGTCTCTGCAAGCAAGGTTCTGGAGAGGAAGCCGCGTATCGGAAAACGCAGCGTGGGATGTCCACCCACAAGGTGGACCGACGACATGAGCATAAAGCAGGAAGGCGCTAGACGCAGGCGTGAATACGGGCGTTAATTTTGCATGACGGAGAACCAATAAAAGGTGGATTCATATCTATCTCACTGATATTTTTAACTTGCAATATTTTTGAACCACGTTACTTTGGTTTTTTACCTTAATAACCTCATTATTGTGTCCTTTAATGAGATATACCTTTCCCAAACTTTTATGGCCTCAACATATCCTCTCACTGATTCCCACGTTTCATCAGATATAATTACAGTTGGATTGATATGATCGCAATTTTCCGCTGAATAAGTTGGAGCGAGATGCTGAAGTTGGCGTTGCTAGGCGCGGACAATATCGGGACGAGTGAAGCCACGAAATAGGCGAGAGAGATAATTATGGCATATCAAGTTTAACAATATGGCATTCTATGTAAATATAATGTAATCGTAATAGGTGATGTTTTGCAAAAATAAAAATGTGCTGTCGGTATTGGTAATTGATATTTTTTATTATCCGTATTTTTTTCGAATCAATGCATAAAACATTTTGAGGCCTTGTTTCAACATTTTTTTATTTAAAAAGTTATATTCTGTTAATAGTTGAACAATAAACGCTTGCGTTTATTTTTAGAAGGATGCTGATAGTTGATGATGATAGTTTAAAAAAAAAGTTTTATATCCTTCTTGTACGAGTGTGTATGTATGTGTATAATTAATGTCACCTCTATACACTGATAATCTCACAAACCAATAAAGCCGACTAACACAGCTGAACATTCCATGGTCCAGGTACTCACTCACTGTCACAGTTCATTTGTTATTTCAGTATATTTTTCAAAATTGTACTGAAAAAAATCTTAAGTGGGTATATGAAAAATAATTCACCAACAAATAAAATCATTACACCGCCCGTTTAATAGCCCCACTCTTGTCTTACGAACACCCTACAGTTTGAGATCAAACGTTGCTACGTCTTCGCGATGCCGAATCGCAACGCTCTCGGGTTACTGTAGTATTATTTATCGGTAATTCGATAGATGACATTTCGTGATATTAAATTGGATGTCGAGATGTCGACTTTATTTTTGTCTTGGTATGTTTTCGGGTATAATATTAGAAGGTACGTGGGCTCTACATTGAATTAATTTTTAGTTGAGATCAAGAAAAAAGGTTTTGGGCCGGGTATTTTCTTAAACTAATAACGGTAATGAAATAGACTGTAGGTAGAATCACTAGAAAAGATACATAATCAAAATTTACTAGTTCCATGTCAGCCTATGCATTTTTAAGTGTAACTTTATGGCAACCTACCTACTTATTTATCATTGTTACTTTAAAATAGTCAGTTTTAGAATGAAAGGCTGAGTTGCACCATCTAACTGTTGTCCGTAATTTTAACGATAACTGGTGCTTTTAGTATGGAGTTTGGCGTTTGTCAAAGTTAAAGTTAGATGGTACAACCCAGCCTTAGTTTGGTGAGAAATCTTTTTAAAAATCTTAAATGAAGCCTAACTAAATTCATCACCTACCTTTACATTCACAGGTATGATGTGCCTATCATACGGTACAAAGACACAAACTCACTGACACGTGTCCTCCCTGATTCATAACTACCCTCAAAATGGCTTTCATAGTAGGTCAAAACAATAGAATTATCACAATAATTGACATCGATTGTACTGTCTACACCAATTTGAGTTGTACGACAACTTTCATAGAGTCCAATTTAGTTGGATGGGAGAGCGATTGTGTTGTTTACGAGAAGTTGGTTAAAGTTTAATTGAATCGGGGTGTATTACCGGGAAGGGAACCGGGACTCGATGGAGAGTTAACGACATCGCCATGGGGACGGTGTTTACACTACGCAATTTCATTATCACTTGATTTTTTTGTTTATAGGGACGGTTGGTATTATGAGTTGTTGTTTTACGGCTTGTTCTAAGTTCTGTATTTTTTGGCATAGGGTTAATTTGTTTTCTCCTATTTATCTGTCTACAGTACTTTTTTCAGGGTTTCTTTAATTGTAGAAAAAAAAATTACACCGGAAGCCAGACGAAGCAAACTGTACTATGGTAAGAGGTATACAAATACGATAAACATCCATCTGTCTGGGTGGGCCAGGCAGTTTACGTCTACCGAATGTCACAAAAACATTATCAGTACTTACCTCTCTCCATTTACTATTTCATTACCTCCTCCCGCGTTGTCTGGAAGAATAAGATATAACTGTCCAAAGAATAAGGAATATTAATGACATTAAACCTAGGTTTAGATTTCCAATAACCTACTAATATTATAAATTCGAAAGTTTGTATGCATGTCTGGATGTTAACATGTTTGTTACTCTTTCACGCAAAAACTACTAAACGGATTATGATGAAATTTTACAGTATTATTGTTTATAGCCCAGAATAACATAATAGCTATAATTTATGACGATCTGTGACAAACTAAATTTCACGCGGGTGAAGGCGCGGCAAAAGCTAGTTTATAATAAATAACAATAACTAAGTATTTGTGTAATAAATTTTCCAATGTTTATGACTACTAATAACTAACGGAGAGCTGAAACTTCCATGATAATATCCATTAAATCTCTACAAAGGCAAAATAAAGCGCATTATACCTATTCAGATTTTTCTCATTAACCAAACACCTTTGATAAGAAAGGAGAAAACTTTAAAAACTCCATTACGGGGATTATACTGAAAATGAAGTTCCAGATACGAAGTATGCAGTTAAGTCTTTGTGGATGTCTATTTACATAAACTTTGCCTTAAGATTTTAATACGGCTGGATGCGCTTAAATAAAAAAAAAACTTGACGTTGAATAAGAATTATAATTTATTACTAGAGAATATTTTTTTGTTGCAAAGTAACATCTATTGCAACGATATAAGATGCCACAGTTTTTACCTTGACGTCGTGTCATCTGTCATGGATCTCTATGGTAGATAGATAACTTACTCGTAAATAAAAATTGCCATAGTAGGGACTGAAAATCATATAAAAATACATATTTTATAAAGAATTATTAATTTAAACGTAGGTATACAGAACATAACAGCCCAATGGATTAGCAAGCTGAAGTGGCATTAGGTCGGGCACATAATACAGGGTGGCGCAATAGAACGTGCATTTTTAAAATAATTATTAAAAAATAAATACAAAAGGTATAGTTAAAATAAAACTAAGCAATTATTAAGTGATAACTGAAGTTTATTTTTAAAAAATAACATCATCTAAATGATGACCCTCTCTACGTTGGCACTCCTCTAACCGCAAACGGAAATTACCGAAAACTTTCTTAAGTAGTGCTGGTGTGATTGCTGCCATTTCACCACGAATATTCTCCTTGAGCTGACTGATGTTTCTCGGATTATTGGTGTAGACTTTGTGTTTGAGGTATCCCCACAAAAAAAAGTCAGGAGGCGTCAAGTCTGGACTGCGCGGAGGCCATGGGATATCACCTCTTTTCGAAATCAGTTTGCCAGGGAACATCTGCTTCACAACCGCCATGGAGTCATTTGATGTGTGACTGGTAGCTCCGTCTTGTTGGAACCAAGTCCTAGAGTTCTTTATTCTTGAATTTTCAAGTTCTGGGGCCAAAAAACCTTCCGACATCGCAACATAGCGTTCGGTATTAACAGTGATGTTTTGCCCCCGTGCGTTTTCAAAAAAATAAGGACCAATTATTCCTTTGGCAGAGATTGCGGCCCAAACTGTCACTTTAGGGCTATGTAACGGTTTTTGATGTTTGAGTCTGGGATTCTCACTATTCCAATAACGACAATTTTGGCGGTTTACGAACCCATTCATATGAAAATGTGCCTCATCAGAGAAAAGGATGTTTTCAAAATTTGAAAACCGATTGAGCATTTGCAATTTTGAATGGGTGCAATTTAAGATCCAAGTTTAAAATTCGTTGCAAACTTCGTCGCGATATGTTTAGGACAGACGATCTCTTGCGAGTAGACATTTGTGGATCTTCTCGTACCGACTGCTTAACACTCTCAATATTGTCTTCGGTCCTAGATGTGCGTGGACGACCTTTTGCGTGTGGTTTAAACGTCGATCCAGTCTCTTCAAACCGCTTTATCCAGATTTTAATTAAATTAGCACTCGGAGCCTCCCTAATTTGCCGTACACCATACTCAGAACAAAATAGTCGCCTGACAACTACGTACGAACGAGAGTTTTCGTAAAATGCGCGCACGCAAAATGCGCGACGCTTCCCGTCGAAGTGACTCATAGTGACTAAAACTTCATGAACCGCGCTACCCAACGATATCGGCCCCTCGCCCACGCCCCTTCTACCCCGCAAAAAAAAATGGACGCAGAACTGACGGCCGATGGGGCAGCAAGGTTCTGGAGAGGAGGCCACGTACCGAAAATCGCAGCCTAGGACGTCCACCCACAAGGTGGACCGACGACCTCATAAAGGTAGCAGGAAGGCGGCGGATGTGAAAGTCATAGGGGAGGCCTATGTTGTGGCTGAAATGATGATGACAATGATGAAGTGCAAGGATCGTTCGGAATAGTATCAATTTTCGAATAATTTTCTTAATATTTTTTCACAAAATACTACTCGTATAAATAAAACAGTTTTCTAAGCTATGTATACCTACATTAGCTCTTCAGTGAAAAGCGTTGAAAAGCAAGCTAACCATTAGCCATTAACGTCCAGTTTAGTGCCGTAACCAGTAATTTTAAGTGTCATTTCGTCCACGGAAGTCGTTAGCGGCGCTAGCGACGATATAATAGCTTGATGGTTACCATTAGTGATACCAAGACCTACTATCGATGATAACAATACATATCGATAAGACTATTGTTATGATCGAACAATATCTCTACAATTTGAATGTAATTCAGTTGACAGCGCATCAGACTATGAAAAACAATTATTTGTGCTGAAAATTACTATAACATGTATTTGAGCTTCCTTTCGAAATATCCACCTTAGACTTTAAAAGTTAAAGTTCTTCGGTTTCCTTGAAATATGACCAAAGAACATACAAAATTAAATTAACATTAAGATGGACAAAAGTCTACCGTATTTTGATCAACTACCTTTATAAAAATTCTTGACAGATTGGAAACTTAAACTTGATGACAACACTGTTTCATTGTTTGCTTCATAAAAAATAGTCCTAAAAGCTGACAGCACTACTTTTATAAATGCTTTGAGACAATCACATAATGAGAAATCTATGACATCCGTATGAATAAGATCTGATAGTAATATTCTACCTACCTTAAAGCTTTTAATGGAAAGAGTTTTATTGTTGTTGTTCCTTTAGGGCCCTCGCCCAGGGCGACTTTTTGTAGCGATGCAGTCGCGCTGCTGTTGCGCGTTAGTAGCGCGTTGTCATCACTCATCACTTCTGTAGTGCGTTGCTAATGCGACTAACGCGCGTTAGTTGCGATGCTGTAGGCGAGGGCCCTTAGTTTTCATCATGGACGAAAAATATATCTTTGTTTTTCAATCCCACTGATAAATAATTTCAAAAAGACTTCGAACCCATTCCATTTTCTAACCCGACTGCGCTTTTCATTATTCCTCGCAATACAAACTCTGGCCGTCAGAATGAATTTGAAACTAGTAAATTGTGTAGTTTCTTTAAGAAATCATAGAAAGTACTACGCGTGGAGTGCAATGTGACTTCGTCGTTTGACGCTTTTTGATTTCGGAAATTGAGCTTTATCTCTACGCAGTTTGAGCTTAAAATAGCTTGAAATGTTGATGAGATATATGCTGCTTTGGTTCTGATATGGGAGGTCTGAGTAAATATCATTACGGAGGGTCCACAACACTCCGGACGTAGGTTCAGCTTCAGATAGTCACTTAACCATACTTCTTTAAACTCAAGACAACTTTAATAAAATCCGTTTTGAGCAAATATCTTTGGAACGTTTTGAGCACATATTATTCGTACTACGTGTACGAGTATCTACTTCATATTAAGTTTGTGTTCGGAATTCGGATGTTATTTCCTAAAAAAATATAGAGTAAAATTTTTTTAACATGTAGAAATAAATCCTATTTCTCGATAAAGCTCATTTGGGTTTATTTTAGCTAGCAATGGATCTACATCCGTACGATCATAATATCAGGCGAGCTAGCAAAAAAAAGAAGAATTCAACGTGGTACCATAATGCAATTATCTTATGCCAAAAGGTGCTGGCACAACATACCTACGACGATTTGCACCAAGAGCATTAAAATGAATGCATATCACAAAGAAAGCATGACAGGAATCGATTCGCATTACACATTCACGAGCCGATGTCAGCGTTTAATCCACTTAGGGCGCCGCGGGCGCAGCGATCAAACTGAGCCTGGTGATTGCAAGCTTCATGTTTCAACGGTTTCGTGAAGGCTTGATAGATACTGCGAAAAGTTTTTTATTCTGTTATTGGAATTTTAAAGTTTAAAGGATTGTCTATTTTATCCTCTACTTATCGTATAAAATGTTTTCTTCCTTCAATTTGTTTCAGGAAAATGTCATGAAATAATGTTAACCTGATGACATTAGGACTTTTCAAGGCGAGAGTAAATAGGCACTTATTTACAGGGCAGGTATGTACCCAGGTTGACTGTATCTCACATGATTGTGTGTGACGTGTAATTGCGGTCAAATAGCTGCCTTGTTCTGCATAAAAAGGACAGTTTTTTTGTAAAAAATCTTGTTTTCCCATTGTTACAGTGACCGATGTAAACAAACATTGCTCCAGTTTGATGTAAAAGAGCTTTTTAAAAGGTTTTTTTTACTAATAGTTGCCATTTTACCAAATGTACATATAGATACATTAAATATTCTCTCTACTATACTTTCGTTCAAACGAAACCAAATATAAACGTACTCTATCATCCACTCAAGCCAAAGGTAACATCATCAAAGCGTTGATGAATCACCGGCTGCCCCTGCTAATAACGTCTCCCCGGGGACCTCTGTTTGTATTGTCATTTGATACACAGCCTAATGCAATAATTGTGTGCGTTAGCAGCTTCGTTTGGCAAGGGCCTGCTGGAATAATGGTTACCTTTGGTTTTGGATATATTCCGGTAGCAAATATAGGGTGTATAAAACTTAAGACTAAAGTGAAGCAGTTGAACGTATACTTCACTGCTATGTTTTTAAGTTTGTGCTTACTTAAGAAACTATTAAATAGTAAATCTTGTAAGAACACAATCACGAACAACGGAGATATTGCATTTTATGTTCTGGTAAAATTATTTCAGCTGTTATTAATTGATTAGCAATAAATATCCGCTTAAAAATGGTCTTTTATTCAACATGTAAATGATTATATTTTTTCCTTGAACAAACTTAATACGGTATTCAGTTCCCAAAAAATGCGTGGCAATCGAACCGAAAGAATAGGCAGCAAAGCAATAGAAAAAAGTAAACACAAAATAATTTAAGCAAAAATAACATTTTCTTAAGATTCTCTCTTTTTTTCTTCTCAATAATTACTGGGAATTAGAAATTTCGATTTGAAGTTGCCTGTCGTGAAACGCGGTTACATAATCGTTCCCCGGGCCAAGTTGTTATTAGAGGTCATTGAACCGTGACGCCCCGGCTTCATCTCGTTTGAATTTTTACAAACGAATCGCCACCCTGTATAATTAGTGATGTTTAGAAGGAAAATTTTGCGAGACCTTTATAATGCGGAAAGTGTAAATTCTTTTTGTAGTTCGTTAAACATGATTATGATAATATAATTCTAATTTATGACTGGTGTACAATTTAATTACAAGTACAGGACGATTGCAAATACTTTTTAGGTAAAAAAAGTCTAAACTGTAATCATTTTTGCAATTTACATAAATTAAACTAATAAAATTTTAATTTCATTCAGTCATATTATCTACTTACTACTCTTGGCATATTCATATTGCCATTTCTTTGTTAATATACTTAACTATAATAATAATAATAAAAACGTTTATTTGAACCAAAAGTTACATTATGCATGTATTACTATGCAAAAGTTACAAAAAGTGGCATGATAATCGGGGGTCCCATGACTACTAAACTAGGTTACAACCTGTATCTTAGTAGCCAGTGATTCCTCAACCAAGATTTAAATACAATGACTTGGTCCGATTGGTTAGTCTTTTAAAACAAAACCAAAACTTTTAAAACAAGAAAAAGAAGACTTAAATTTAGTTTAAAACAGTGTTACATAACAATTAGAGTACAAACGAATGAACGTGTTATTGTGTGAGAGTGAGTGTGTGAGAGTGAGTGAGTGAGTGAGAGTGAGTGAGTGAAATTATCAGTGTGTAAGTGAGTGAGGTGTGCAAGTCTGTGCTGAGTGGTAAGGTGGCAACTGCATAACCTGATCCTATGTAAGAAGCGATTCGGTTTCATTATAGTCTAACGAAAGAAGAAATAATTTAACTGCTCTCCTGAATTCATATCTGGTAAGTGGGTAAATACTTAAACGTTTATTCACTTTGTTATAAATTTTAGAACTTAAGGCCTTGAACTGACATAGAGCCCAGGCAGTTCGACCAATAACCCGAGGACAGATCGGTGCTGCCCGTCTCTTCGTTGAGCTTTGGTGTTCAAATGGTAAGGATGAATGCCGTCTCAGGAGCATACCAAGTACTAACTCACATTGAATTGAGAATACGTTAACTACAACTATTAAATTACCATTTCTGAAAACAATATCCCGAACAACAATAAATTGTTCAATTTGCTAACCTAAATCCTGCAGCTTCTCTAAACCTCGCAATTGTTTTCAAACTAGCAAAAACAAAACTACAGAAGGAAAAAAAACAGTTCCCAATTAATGCGATTGGAAAAACACAGAGTTACCCCGGGATAAACACTTTAAGGGGCCACCCTGGCATTAAATTGTCATTAAGTAAAAGCTTGGTTGGGCGAGCACAAGGAATTACTTAATTAGGTCCCAGAGAACTGCGACCGCGGAATTGAGACGTATGGTGTTTACTCGGGGCATTATTTAAGGTAAAGGTCTTGACCTATTTAAGACACTGTTTGTAAAGATTATGCGGTTATAAAAACACCCTGTATAAGTTGTTTTACATGCATACTTAATTAAAAAGTTATGTTTTTGAGACGAACTGATAAGTAAACTGAGACCAGCACTAATAATGTAGTACATTAGTTTATACTCTGATTGTGAATCTGTTTGTGGTCCTATGAGAATAAAATAAGAAAAAAAAATAAGTCGAAGTGGAATTCCACAAGGACCACAAGGAAAAAACCTCTATAAAAAAATTGGCGGGGAATAGGGGACCCCTCGAAACCCTCCGGCTTCTCCTACCCTGAGATGGAGCTGCGGACGAATGTCCAAGTTAGGACAATAACTCGCGGCTCCGTTTCATTGAGCTTCGGTGGACACCGTCGCGTCGGTTTTTAGTGGGTAGGCCATGCCTTTGGTGAGCAGGCAGGGAGAATCCCACATAACCCACTGGCCGTCTCCACTGACATTCAATAATAATATGCGCAAAGCATTTCCCGACGTTAAAAAAATTTAAAAAATCTTTTGTTTAGATACTTTTGTGGTATTTACCTTGATGTGCCATTGACTCTACATTCGAAATAAATGTTTGGAGACACTTTCTTTCACGATTGAAGTTAATACTCTCACTCGATATACTCAAATAATAGTGTATTTAAAGTTAGTGATAAGGATAGAATAAAATATAAATTACCAAAAACTGTGTGCAGTTTGCTGGTCACAAAACAATGAATGAATGAATCCATAGGTAGGTACAATATTGCTTCCGTACTCGTTCACGTTGTAAAGTCAGCAGTCCTGAAGTCGTGGTCATTCCAAAAGGATGGTATTAACCGATAAATTTCAATTTTTCCCAATAACAACGCCCTCCGGAGTATTTCGTTCAAGTGTCAATACAGACTGGGTCTGTTTCGCTAAATTGTATCGGGAAGAGGTCCCGATCGGTGCGTTCCAAAGATAAATAGTTTCATTATGGCCGAGTTTTGGTCTTCCGCGTGGAAAATGCAGTATACGGGTGGTATGCAGATGTGCCAGTCGATTCTAGACCTTATTTGATTATATTTTATTCTAAAATTTTCAGTTCTCTGATACGTCTGATTATTTCCAAAACAATGGCTGTAATTTTCTTTTCAGCTTTTATCGAACCAAATTTTAATAAAATTTGAGTCTTGCGAATGGATATCATAATTAAAGTATATAAAAGGTAAATCTCAAATGGATTGCATCTCTTTGTGTCTCCGTTACGTGTAAGATTCTTTTGCGAAACTTCTTTTCTAGCGAGACAATTTCATTAAATTGCTGCCTTTTACAAATAGCAACACAGTACGTCGTGTGCCAGTTATTAACTTGTGTGGTGATACAAGGTAATTTCAAAGACATGAAGACTTATTTCTGAGTAAAGCTTATAGCAGACTTATCAACTCGGAAAGAGATCGGAAGGCTTTACAACTGCACTGATTTTTTTCTCACAAGACTTGCACTTTGCATATACTACATCTGAATAACGGAGAAGCATACCAGACGGAGTCATTATTTTGCCAACAGATGGCAGCACAATCGATTACGGCCGTCGGGAGCGAGCGGCGCAATTTGCGAGTCCCTCACCCGTGAAATCTACTGAAATGAATAAAACTATCTAAGAATCGAATAGTCGTTCGATTTTCGTTACCCACCTCGAGGAACGGGAATACAAATTAGATAAGTTATATCAGGTCTGCTGTCTTTTAGTCTAAGAGCTAGAAACTATAAATTGAAATAGGATTAGTGTAAACTATTTAAAAAAAAAAGATGTACTTTTTAAGGTAGGAAGGCGCTGGATGCAGACCGCTACCAACCGACTGATCTGGAAATCCTTGGGAGAGGTCCCATGTTCAGTTGGCAGTTCTTGTGGCTGACATAATGATGATGATGATAAAAAATAATAACAATCCTTCCAACAAAATGACAAGCTTGTTCCAGAAGATGAAACTCTTCAACAGCTTAAATAAATTAGTAAATAAATACCAACATTCATTTGCCCCCTGCGGGAAACTTGAAACGCATACATACATAGCGTTGCAGTTCGGTACATAAATAAACTACAACTATACTACAACTACTACAACAACAAAAAAACAGTTCAACAAGTATCGTTGATCTTATTATCATGATTATTTTCGACTTATTGTGCTTGTATTTGTAGGGTAGCCGTAAAATCTACTTCCTCAATCAAACTTTTCCAATACTCAATTACAATTTCCATAAACTTAACAGCGGTAATATCCCAAGTGTCATAGACAAATACCACAACGTTTTGTCTTTGTCAACCACAGACAAATTATATTTATAGATCCCACAATTCCCACATGAAAGTATCACGAAAGATATTAATAATATTAGCATCGTTTATAAAATCATTTTTGAAGATTCAAATCAGAAATGTGGAGATCTGTAAACGAACTAAAATCGCTGAAGGCTCACTTATCGCGTAGAACTGACGGCTGATGGGGTAGCAAGGTTCTGAAGATTCTGGAATCGGTAAGCGCATCATAGGACGTCTACTCACAATGTGGACAGTCTGTTGACCTTAAAAAGCTTCGGAAAGGTCCTGGATGCAGGCCGTTACCAAAAACTTTCGCTAGAATATTATGATCATCTTTGACTGCCCAAGGCGAGAATCGAACCCACGACCTTTCACTTGCCGGGCGACTGCTCTTCCATCTGAGCTACTTAGACCTTGGATAAACCCGTCAAAATTTTAAATGTAATACGCTTTTGCGGCCACGTCTATTTTATAATTTAGTTTGAGAAGCGACTAATCGCTAAGAGATTTTAATAATCATCTTTGATTGTTATACAAAACTTTCTTGATGCGTCTATAAAAGTAGCAAGTAGCTAGTCTACGTTGTCAACGCGTATCGTTGTAATTAATTTAGTTTGGGCCTTGATTCCGTCAGAGGACGCCCTAATCGCTGTCACACAACTCTACAAGTCCATTAAACTGGAGTTTAAAGTTCTGTCGACATGGAAACGTGATCAGACGGCTTGAGAGCTGCGTGTACGACTTCATTATGAAGTTAGTGTATAAAGAGGGCAGTAGACTCTATCCCATATTATTTTGTACTAGCTTTCCGCCCGCGGCTTCGCCCGCGTGGAATTTTGTCTGTCACCGAAAAACTTAATCGCGTGCGCGCAGCTGTTTAAAAACCGGGATAAAAACTATCCTATGTCCTTTCCTGGGACTCAACCTATCTCTATGCTAAATTTCATCAAAATCGGTTCAGTGGTTTAGGCGTGAAAGCGAGACAGACAGACAGACAGAGTTACTTTCGCATTTATAATATTAGTATAGATATTATATGCTCCATAATTTTTCAGAAAAGTAAAACAGAACAAAATTTAGGGATCTAACAAATGTCTTCAGAATTACACCAGCGACGAAGTATTTACGAGTATTTATTCCATGACGAAAAAAGCTTCATTCTAAAGCTTAAAAATTCCTTCAGTTACTTTTACTCAATCAGTTCAGTATTCATTCTTTTTTCTAGTATTTACTTAACTTTCCCAAATCAAGGATGATTCATGTCGTTTGTCCCTCCAAAAAAAAAACAACACAAACACTACCGAACATGGCGCCACGTTTAATGACCTGCCCGTTTGTCAAACGGAATTCCCATAGGATTTAATTTGTCGCGTATTTACATAATAAATGAACGCCTCCGCCTCGAAGCGTGTAATCCGGTTTAGTCCGGATTAAACCGCTTTTATCCATCATTGAGAGCGACTTGATTCTCGATCAGAACACGATTTGCATGTTATTTTGTGCTAATGCCTAAATAGTTGCGGGCTGTTGTTGGTAGCAGTCGAAATATTGATGTAACAAATCTCCTTGCCCCAATTTGTTGTGCATAAATCTTAGTCTTTGGTTGAATTTTGGGTGATACAGAATGTACCAGTATCAGAGGGGCAATGTGGGATTTAACAATGTGTATATTCATTCTTGCGCAACCAATAAGCGCGACTGTATTTACGTGGTATGGTCATCCATGGTGGTAGAAGCCACCTGCTGACTGTCATACCTTGTATACAGGACTAGCCTTGGCATGGTGGTAGATAATATCAGTTTTCTTTTGGAATTACCTAAAGAAAACTTATAAGTAGATTAGATAGCATTTATTAATTTCATACAGTGTGTTTCAGTTATTTTAACTGTGTTTTTGAAATGTAAGTACCGTCAAAGAAAAAGTTAGCTCTAAGACCTGGAACATACGAATTAAGGTTACTTACACATAATCAAGAGCGTTAAAGATACCGCTTCAAAACACACGAAAAACCTTTTCATTTCTCTGAATTTATTCACTCTCACAAACTTAACGATTCCTTGAAACCTTCTAATTATTCATGGCGTCATCTTGAACAATCTAAAAGCGTTTCCATTTGTTTTAATATAATAATAATTAACAAGCTCTAAGAGGGAAGTTTTCGTTTCAGCTCTTGTATATTCATAAAGCAGTTAGTAAATAAATAGTGCTGGTTTAAGCTTGAGGAAATGTTTATTAATTTTGATAACGAAGGAAAATTTTGGAACTTGAGGAAAATCTATTGACGTTATTAATGTCGGACTCTGATTTACTAAGGTTAACTATGTACCTTATACCGTAATAATTATGAAACTTTTTTGTATTCGTTCTTCTATAGACTA
This sequence comes from Ostrinia nubilalis, assembly GCF_963855985.1. NCBI lineage: Eukaryota > Metazoa > Arthropoda > Insecta > Lepidoptera > Crambidae > Ostrinia > Ostrinia nubilalis. The sequence continues at coordinate 4,243,872 of NC_087088.1, read as the reverse complement.
GAGTCACAATAATGTTCGATTTTATGAGTCGCCACTGGAGCATTCTGATTTTACACTTACTCAAATTGGTAATCGTATCAAAAATCTCACTACCCACTAGCTAGACCACCGAGAGATGAATTCATGAATTATATTGCTATGATTGTCATGAGTGTATTGCGTCTTTATTCATTAAAAATAATGTACTTTTCTATTCTAATGGTGAACATTTTTTTAAATCAGTCGAGTAGTTTTGGAGCCTGCTCAATACTATTTGTAATATTTGAATAATCAAATCAAAAATGTAGATAATTTTCAGATTCAAACCACTGTGCAAACATCAAACCACACCGTTTTTATACCAACACCCTGTATAAACCATGACACACATTCACGTTCAGAACTCAAAGTAAGTTGGCAACGCGTTTTTGATCAGACAACTTCGGTAATATGATATAAAGGGGCGTGCATATGGTGTTTCTTTTCTCTCCCGAATGCTAATGTGGGGATAAGCCTTCCTTCGGGAACTTTTGCCTATCAAACTATTGTTCAGCTGAAGATTTAGGACGTGGTTTCTTTTATCTTTATTTCATATTAAGGTAAAGTTTTGTGTTATGGGAAGTGAAATAAGCTAACTTTACGTGCTTATGAGAAAATTTATAGAAAGTTTACAGAAAAACAGCGAATTCGATAGGAGAAAATATTTTCGTTAACCATGAAATACCTACGTTTCTAACGCGTTGTACGCGTATGTAATTATTTATTACTAGATAAATAAGTGCTCGATAAGTGATCTGAATTTACTAAATTGTCCATAAAGCCTGTTTAATTTTTATACCGGTCCGTTAATTTCATAAAAGGCGCTTCGATGAAATAAAATAATTATAAACTAGGTATACGAACAAAATTAATTAAAGTCCGTTTACCCGTACTGGTAAACAGGTACAATTTTATTTAATTTTATCACGCGGTCTCTTTTTAACGCAATATCGAGTAATTCCGCGTTGAATCTTTTGAAATTTTCCCAAGTGTGAAATTCGCTCTCCTTCCATTTACTCAAAGCTTAATGAAATTTCGGATTCGGTCGCTTTGTCGTAACCAATATTAAGAACATTACAAATGTTAATTTATTCAATAAACCCCGAGTACTTCTCATTTTTCAAAATCTTTCGTTAATTTGGTAATATTATTTGAATTTCGGTTAGTAACGTTACTTTTGTTAGTACAGTTGGCTGAATTTAGTTAGTACTCTTTTTGTCTAGGTGTCCATGGGAGATAAGCTTCGTGGCATTACTGAGATACACCGACACCATGCTGAGTGGCCCACCTTTTCAGTGTCAAGTATAATGTAGGTAGGTAATTTAGTGTGATACTGTTTTTTTTTTCTTTCTTACTTTCATACTCAGCGCCGCTTATTGACTGTTAATGTGTTAATGCAAAAGCTATCTGTATCTATTGACTATTTTATGAGCTGTAACATCTTTAGTGTGAGACTTCATGAGTCGCTTTAAGTCGTCAAATATGGCTCTATAGAAGCGAAATATTAAATGTCCTCCAAAACACGGAATCATTTCCCTAATCGGAGAATTAAGTTGATCTTATACGGCTGGGATAGGTACAATTTTGCAACAGACTCTGACGTGCTAATGATTGTACAAAATAATAAAATTAAAAATCAATATGCTTATTACAATTAATGATGCGTACGTTGTAAGGATGAGTGTATTGTTTCAGTAGAATCCCATGAGGTTGTATCTGACAAGCACAAAAATGTAAATCCCATGAGCTCATACGAGCACAAAATGTACCAATACATTTTTTCGATATATTAAGGTTTGAATTCCAATGAAAATGTAAATATGTTTTTGCACGTGACTATACGTTTTATTAATTACACCTCGAACAGACCAATTTGAGGTTTCCCTTTGTATTTCGAGCTTCCATCACACTTTTCTTTTTTCCGAACGAAGTTTCAGTTTTTGATATTTAAAAGAGAATTTTCAAGACAGATAAGCTTACACGTACGACAGAATATAACTCGCAATTAAGCACCTAACTTGAAAAGGTGTTTTACTCTACTACTAAAGAGGTATAAAAATAGAGGCAGATAGGGTCAAATAGTTGTATGCTGATTAGGAAGTCATACCAATTGTAGCATTTCTGAAAATGTATTCAGTTTTATTCTGTGGCAACTTGTCATCTTAACAACGCTTTTCAAAATTATAAGGCGAATCACAAATTTTAGGTCAACACTTCTCAATTGAAAAGCTCCTACAAAGGGTCTTCTTATTAAGTTTCACTAGAACTATGCCGCAGTGAAACTCGCTAGTCATTTCGACTAAAATTTCTTTCCCCGAGTAATCACTATTTCGCCGGAAGCTATCTTTCATTTATTAAAAACAGGGGTGTCCCGATCGCCAGTTTGTAATCTTGACAGGGGCCCGGGGCCATCGATTTCCCCGCAGATTGGTAAAGAAACAAAGAGATATCGCCAATTTTTTCATCATTTCTCTCATTACGTAGACCGAAAGGTTCTGATTTTTATCGAGTTCAATAGGGTTCGGTTTTTTTGAGAAAAGATTAAAAAAAAATATCTTAAACGTTTTGCACTGCCCCATCTATTCCCAAACTAAACAAACGACAATAGATATAAAATAAAAACCTTTTCATACACTGCACCAAACGACCGTAATTTTTTCAAAGAATCAATGGGATTTATAATTTTGGAAGGTTATGGAATGCCCAAAAACTTATTGATTTACTATCGATTTATTTTCCAAGTGCATGTAAAGTAGTACGTACTTTACACGATAACACAAAGGGACTTAAGGGACAGGTGTACCTTTATTCACTCAACCAATTTAACCATACTTCTCTCACTTTGATTACATTTTAACAATTCGAATGAACCAGTTCTCATTTACAAAGACTGAGAGAAGCTACTACACATGCATCAGCTTGTTCTAAGGCATAATTAGAGTCTCATAGTCTCACTGTGAGACTATGAGACTTCCACTAGTCTTACTGTGTCATTGGGACTCAAAGTGCGCACGTCCAATTATGTGCGGCAAATAAGGAACGATCCGGGACTAAACAGCGGAACCAATTCCGGGCTCATCCGTGTTTGTCAAAGTACTTCCGTGGGTAGTACGATGAGTTCTCGAACGATACTCACCAAAGACCTTTAACCTTTTGTACCTTATCAACACCTGACGCAAAAAGAGGGGTGATGATACATAATTTGAAGTTTTTCTGTGTGTCTGTCTATGTAGCTTCGTGGTCTTATTTTGTTTCAGGTCTATCGTACATTTATTGATAGATTAAATTTTTCACAATACTCATAACTAAGAAATACAAACAATTGGGGCGTGCTGTACTTGAAGTTTCCCTGCGTGAACGAATCAGAAATAAAGAGATCCGCAGGGAAACTAAAGTAACCGACTAGCCCACATAATTGCCAAACTTTCTTTGGGCAGTTGGGCACATTCTTGTAGAACCGATGATGACCGCTAGGGCAGAAAAATTTACTAATGGAAACCACAAACAGGAAGACGTAGTGTAAGCAGGCCCCCCACTGTAACTAGGTGGTTCAATGATTTGGTGAAGGTCACGGGAAGCTCTTGGTTGCGGACAGTAGGGGACGTCATTTGGCTAAAACGAATACTTAAATAATAAGTCAAATTAAACCGATCATGAAATAATAATAATAAATAATAAAATCGTTTATTACCAAAATATCATTACATATTTTCACATAATAACGTTGGACTCCACACTAGGCAAGCCTGTGTCGTGGAGGCCAGGAGACAGTTTTACGATGTAGTAGGTACTTAAAACTAACAACAATATAAATGTATTAACAACAATATAAATGTATGGATGCATAATCAGATGTTACAATCGATATTTACTCTTTTAACTACTCGTTAAATACGAGACTTCTTGATTCAAATCGAAAACCGTTAGTACTTCCCCAAGCTGAAGGTACCGGAAGCAGGGCGCCGCGCGGCTCTTTGAAACTAAAAACCGGAAATTGCGTCGTCGCGTTGTCTACTCTCAATGCCTAGACGTACTCGGAACATCTTCATTAGTGCCACGAATTAAGCGCTTTCAGGTTTTTGTAATAAGAAGTTATTACAGCTTGTTGAGCAGCTTGTATAATAGAGATTTTAATTCATTAGCGAGATATTGCGGGGTTTTAGCTTGCTTATTTCCAGGATGATGGAGGAATTTTAACCCAATTACGTGATAAGCGCGTTGGAAAATCATTAAAATAAAAAGCTGAATGATAAAAGGCTTTACAAGTTTTTAGTCTTAATCATCAGAATAATATTTTAGTGTGAAAAATTGGGTCAACACATTTTTATTTATTTATCAAGTTTTTATGAAGACAATATTTCATCACTGCACACACAGACTGGCTCTTACAGTCAATTCTAAATATCATTTGTAGTAATCAATGTAGAGTATTTCGAACTGAAAACGAATACGAAAATCGTCGAGTTACATAACTAAAAAGAGGAATCTGAATCTTATGTGACACTGGACAGCACAAGCTAACAAACTAGTAAAAAGCTAATGAACAAAATTAACCCATATATGCCCAGAGGCACGAAAACGACCCAATGGTACATGTTCTCTTGCGATGCTAATTAAAAAAAAACTGTACGTTTGTTTTCTGTTTTAATGCCATAAATATAATCTTGAAAGAACTTCCTAGTCGAATATAACAGTTAATAAGTTCATTCGCCTCCATTTTTTTTCGAATTTGACATTGAACTTCAAAGATTTTTTTGTTGTTGAAATTAGTGCACCCAGTCTCACAAAACTGTAAGTATTCTTTTATGTATTCTGTTTTGAACGATTATTGCGATTGAAATAATGAAATGAATATATTTCCAAGGTAAATAAGTATGAAGTGTTGTGAAAATATAAATATGTGCTTTGTTATTTCTTACAAAAGTTATGTTGGTCGAAAACGACCTCATGGGCATATATGAGACCAGAATGTAGGTTTTCGTAGTATAAAGTATTTCAAATAAAAGTAGTGTTTATTATACAGGGTGACTGGAACTGAACCCGCCATAGCTAATACGCGTATAGAGGAGGTCATTTGCTACTTATTGAACCTTACTTTCGATGGCTAAAGTTTTATAGTTTAGAAGATATGTCATTTTTTATAAATTTTTCAGATTTTTCCGAAATTGGACCTAAAAACTGCTTAATTTTTTTTTCTCGCATGATTTTAACCGATTTTTTTATCTGACACTAATATCGAATAAACCTTTAGTCAAATAAAATAAATTTCAGATCCAGATAATGATTGAATAACTAGTTACGAGCCGCCAAAGTTCAACAAAAGTACAAACAACGATAAAAAATTAAAGTTCGAATTCGATTTGAAAAAAAAACTAATACTGATAATAATGGATTGCCAATGATCTTAAAAAAATCTCTACTTTCTCTTCTTTCCAATGATATATCACACGTAGTAATTAGATATTGAAATTTATTAAAAATTCAAAGTTTATGGAAGAAAATGGAGTAATAATACGAAAATTATCCATACAAAGTTTCTTCAAACATCTCATATTTTCTGCTATACTCCTTTTCATAACTATTTTTGTGTGTTTTTTGAAAAATGAATTTAAAAATAATAATCACATTATGAAGAAAAGAGAATAAAACAATTCAAAATCAACTTTGTATGGATAATTTTTGTATTATTACTCCATTTTCTTCCATAAACTTTGAATTTTTGACAAATTTCAATATCTAATTACAACGTGTAATATGTCATTGGAAAGAAGAGAAGCTAGAGATATTTTTAAGATTATTGGCAATCAATTAACACCATCAATTTTTTTTTAAATCGATTTCGAAGTAGAAATTTTTATCGTGGTTTGTACTTTTGTTAGACTTTGGCGGCTCGTAACTAGCTATTCAATCATTATCTGGATCAGAAGTTTATTTTATTTGAATAAAGACATATTCGATATTATTATCAAATAAAAAAAAACTGTTGAAATCACGCCAGAAAAAAATTTAAGCAGTTTTTAGGTCAAAATTCGGAAATATCTGAAAAAAGTATAAAAATTGTCATATCTCCTAAACTATAAAACTTTAGTCATAGAAAGTAAGGTTCAGTAATTAGCAAATGACCTCCTCTATACGCATATTAGCTATGGCGGGTTCAGTTCCAGTCACCCTGTATAATTAGTTTATAATTTCATCAAATTATAGCAAATAGTGTAAAATAATGATATTTGGTAAATTTAGGAACTTGTATAATTACACAGTTAGTACAATTTAGCCATGAAATGCTGCAAAACACTTGTTTGTTTTTGCATACTGCACAATTTCTACGAATCTGACCAGTAAGGATCAAATGCTAAGCACACATACCGCCTTTAAGTGGTATATTAGAGGGCATTGTGCGTGTTGAAGGTCCAGGCTGAGTTCGAGGAGATCTATTTGTTAGAAGCAAATTTCTAGCACTTTACCTTCGAATCTCTAAAGTGTTTACAAATGCTCCAAGTGATCTCGCTATTATGGCAGAGTTATTGATAAGAAGGAAAAAACGGTTTATGGTATTCTAACATGGTTGATTGATGTCACCGTGAGTATATCTCTTGAGTTTCGAAGGTAAATTGCTAGAAATTTGCTTCCAAAATATAGATCTCCTTGAACTCAGCCTGGACCTTCAACACACCCAGTGCCGTCTAATATACCACTAAGTGTAAGAAGGTATGATGCTGAGCATTTGATCCCCACCGGTGAGATTCGTGGAAATTATGCAGTATGCAAAAACATTACTGTGAAGAAATGCAGTAAGTGTGGTATAAATCTCCATGAAAAATGTTTTGTAGCCTAAATTGTACTAACTGTATTATTATTCAAGTTCCTAAATAAACCAAATATGATTATTATACACTATTTGCTATAATCTGTTCAAATTTGTGAACTATTTCTATGATGAATACGACTATTCTTTGAAAATACATTATACCACGAACATCTATATTCTAGTCTCATATATGCCCAGGCGGTCGTTTTCGACCAACTGAAATAAAAATAGTTCCAAGTACTGAAATCCAAAAACTCATCGTGGTTCATGATTAGGGGCCTATGTAGAGTAAATATACCAAATTACATAAAAATCTAGGACCTAAATAGTTCTGGGCATATATAGGTTAAAGTAACGGCAGATTCATGTTCATCCAATAAAAAAATGTTACCTAAAAAGTTAGTAAAATGTAACAAACGTTCAGAGAAAACTTTCAGTAACATTTGCATTGTTCAGAGGACGCGAAAATAATGTATGTAAATGTAGTTCTCGTCGGGGCATGTTGATTTAAGTGGCTTTCATGAGTTTTAGGCAGAAAACACACAACTATTTGCTTTTTATTAGGTGATAAAATCAGTGATGGTATACGGAGCTGAGACGTGGTCGCTTACTATGGGCCTCATAAGAAGGCTTAAGGTCACCCAAAGGGCGATGGAGCGGGCTATGCTCGGAGTTTCCCTGCGTGATCGAATCAGAAATGAGGAGATCCGCAGGAGAACCAAAGTAACCGATATAGCTCGCAGAATTGCTAAAATCAAGTGGCAGTGGGCGGGGCACATAGCTCGTAGAGACGATGGCCGTTGGGGCAGGAAAGTTCTCGAGTGGCGACCACGGGCTGGAAGACGTAGCGTGGGCAGGCCTCCTACTAGGTGGACCGACGATCTGGTGAAGGTCGCGGGAAGAGCCTGGATGCGGGCAGCGCAGGACCGTTCATTGTGGAAAACCTTGGGGGAGGCCTTTGTCCAGCAGTGGACGTCATTTGGCTGAAAACGAACGAACGATAAAATCATAGAACACACATGATACGAGAAAATATTGATTCCAAGTTTCGAAGGCAATCTGAAACCTTTCAAATTCTAGGTTACATATTTTTTGACACCAAAATGAACTAGTAACAACCCGCTGGGGCAGAAAAGTTCTCGAGTGGCGACCACGAGCCGGAAGACTTGCCCACACTAGGGCAAGCCTCCCACTAGGTGGACCGACGATCTGGTGAAGGTCGCAGGAGGTGCCTGGATGCGGGCGGCGCAGGACCGGTCTTTATGGAAAACTATGGGGAAGGCCTTTGTCCAGTTTTGCCTTGGCCTTTGTTAATGTTAGTTAATGAAAGTGTTTGTAGCTGTCTACTACAGTCGTGGTGGCAAAAAATGCGTAGTTACCTAAGTATCGCGTTTGAGTCCCGTTCCTCTCATAAATAGTCTTTATTTTGTGTTATGTGTTCATTTGAACATAGATTTCTTACTCTAAAATTAAGGTAGCATATTTTAGAGTAAGAAATCTAAAGATCAAATGAACACAGTGTGGTTCTATCCTTAATGTTGCATTATTTTACGGTAAAGTGGGCAAATGAGATGCTGTAGATGATAACTGTTCTGTTTTAAAAGAAGTCATGAGATCTCTCGCGTTTTGTTCTTGCTTACAAAATTTTATAGCTGTCTTTAAGGTTATAAAAGTTTTTCTCGGAATATAATACTAGGAACGAACAATGTAACTGTAGAGTGGATAATTCTGCAATTATTTGTTACAAAAGACAGATTTTTTTTAAATTTCGCAATATTCTCCACTATTGATAGAACAATTCCTTCAAAATTGTATTAATGGGTATCTAATATTCAATATTAGATACATACTCGAGATTTTTTATTTTATTCAATGAGTTATGAGACTTTACATTTTATTGAAAACGTTTTCCCTATCCAGTAGATTTTATAAAAATAAGTTTTGAACATAATCAAGTTTCTGATAGAAGTTTTAATTCCGCAGTGCTCGCGGTGTTTGCTGTAGGAGTAATTTGAATATTAGTTTATACTGCGAAACCTCGGAGACTGGGGAGTTCAGGAATTCGTGTTGGAGTAGATTTTTAAAAGTTTCTCAGAAAAAATGTTAGAATAAGTATTATTTTAAGCTAATGACATTATGGTTCTACGTTTTGCCCTTCACGGAGGCAAATATTACAGTGATTAGCATGACAAACGTCAAAAATCTGTCAAACTCCATACAAAAAGCACCGTTTATTGTTATTGTTACGGTTAAAATAAGGTGGTGCAATTTAGCCTATGTATTTATAAGTCAAAAATTTTATAAAAAAAATAAAACCGACTCCAAAAAACCTACACTAAAACGTAGAAAAATAATTACTAATTACCTACTTATTTATTAGGACGAATTATTAATATTTATGTAGGTATACCATGATTGATACTTCTGGAGTCGGTGCCAAGATTATGAAACATGTAAAGTTTGCCTGCACCGACTCCAAAAGTATCAATCATGGTATACCTACATAAATATTAATAATTCGTCCTAATAAATAAGAAGGTAATTAGTAATTATTTTTCTACGTTTTAGTGTAGGTTTTTTGGAGTCGGTTTTATTTTTTTTTATAAAATTTTACTTATTTCTTGCTTTTTAGTTAACTAATTATTACCTTGATGTTACCACTGAAGGTAGGCAGTACACTGAGACCAAAAAAAATTGGTTCATAATCGGCGGAGATATTGCGTATAAAAAAGTTCATCCCCAATTTTCCACCCTTGGGGGTGAAATATTTTCTTCAAATTCGCATGAAACCACCCTTTTGATAATACCTATTCAACAAAAAAATAATCGTTCAAATTGGTTTATAATCGGCGGAGATATTGCGTATAAAAAAGTTCATCCCCAATTTTCCACCCTTGGGGGTTGTTTTTTTTATTATTAAATTTAAATGGGACCACCCTTGAGGTATTACCTATACGCCGAAAAAAGATTTGTTCAAATCGGTTCATAATTGGCGGAGTTATCGCGTAACAAACATAGAAAAAAAAAAAAAAAAAAAAAAAAACATACGGGTCGAATTGAGAACCTCCTCCTTTTTTGAAGTCGGTTGAAAATCAAAGTTCTGGTAGTCAATGTAGGTCAAAGATGGTCAAATGATATCAAATATCCTAGTATCTATTTTTATTGACATTCATTTGCTCCAATAGATTAGGATCAACATGTATAAGTCGTCGCCCTTGAGACAAAAAAGTACTACCCCTATTATAGATAGTTTCATCCAGGAAGACGCGCCCCACCATTATTCCGCTAATGTTTAAGTGTTATCGGTATACGCTAAATTACCCATGAGTGCACACGCGCACTACAATAATGACGCACGGATTGCTCGGATCAAACTCCCCGCACCCCGTGCTTCCCTCGACCAAAAATTTGTGGGGCGCGTCTTCGTGGATGAAACGGTCTATACAATAGCCCAACGGTGTCGATGTCGGGTCAGATCCGAGGAACACGAGTTCAAACCCCGACGCTTCGCTGGACTATTGTGGCGATCCCACTCGTAACACAAGCCTTTAGCTTACCACGAGGGGTTAACGATCTCATTTGATTTCCTGAACAAAGCTCAGCTATTTTGCTCCTAGTTAGTTCTGCTAAAGCTAAACGTTAGAATAATAACTCCATTACTTTTATTTTCTCAACGCCAGCGCTGGTTTGTTTGCGGTCTGCGCCGGCCCGGATACATTTCCCGGCGATTGTTATTAAAATTCTCCTAGCTTTAAGTACAGTCAGCTAAGAAAATTGTGTTTCAAACACGTTTTAGTGATGTTATGTTTACTTAAAAAGTGACAGTCCAGTTATGGCTGAGACGTAACTGATTGTTACTTGAAAAGTTATGTGATAATCTGTTTAGCATAGGGCCAGGGCTGTAACTGTTTGGTTTATAAATTACATATGCTTGTAAAATAAATGAACTTGTAGGTCTTTAGAAAATAAACTATTATAATCTACTATGTAAATAATGATCTTGAGAGAATACCTACTCTGAAATAAAACAACAAGAAAAAAGTTTTTTCTAACCTTAAATACTAACTAGATTTTGTGGGTTGAACACACAACATCTTCTTGCATTGCGTTGATTAAAAAATAAGAAAAAAAAAACAGTTTTTGGATCTGGATTATATTTGAATCAAATGACAAACATTGGTAGGAAACTTTAATGCAAATTTTCTACTAATGTTTGTAAAATAATTTGTTCAAAAGTTGGCCACAATTTTCGCGACCAAATGTACAGTCGCACTCGCTAAAAGGATTGGACTCGGTTTTCGGGTAAGCGTTTTCGAATACAAAGGGGTGATTTGCAAAAATGCTTTTTAGTTGCCTCTGTTAATTGATTTGGAATTATTATTCAATTAACTGAAAATGTTCTTTTAAATTAACAATAAATGTGCAATGTATTCAAAAGTAATATTAAAAATGGGCAAAACAAATGATTCAAGTTTTCTAAGGCTGTGTTGCACCACCTAACTTTGACCGTCACTATAACGATGACCGGTGTTTTTTGTATGGAGTTTGACAGATTTTTGACGTTTGTCAAAATTAAAGTAAGATGGTGCAACCCAGCCTATGTCAAATTAGTTTTACCTAAGTTTTCATTTCATGATCTCTAGATCTAGAAAAACATGTATTTTTCTCCACCCAATTAGATCAATTTATTTATTTGGTTAATTTACTTCCTTCCTCATTCGTCTTCAGTTCGACCCGCATATTGGCTTCTGACATGGCTCAATCAGACCGATAAACATCTTAACATACCCTTCGAAGAATGCAATGAAATGTATGTTCAGAAAACCAGGCGAAACCACGCAAGAGATTTTTGAAGTATGTGTCATTTCTGGGAATCGAACTTAGAACCTCTTGGATTCAAGAATCCAACTCTTAGGCTAAGTTTCACCATCTCATGTCAATTGTGACTTAATCTAAAACCGGTGTTTTTTGTATGAAGTTTGACAGATTTTTGACGTTTGTTAAAGCTAAAGAACGATTGTGCAACGCAGCCTTAACCTAATTTCTGAACGTTTAGCAGAGCATTCACAAATAGGTGTAAATTGCCCCAACACAATGACCCCAAATCGCTATTTCCAATAAATTCCTTGCCCTAATCCGACCTTCATACTCCATGGTCTATAAAAAAACTATTTGTCTACCGCCCGTGGCGATAATAATTCCGCAACAGCAATAAAAAAATCAGCGACAAATCTCAAAATCCCCGCAACAGCCAACTACGCACGCCTTCAAAATTATTAAGCCTCTGAAAGACCTGGCGTTTGGAAGTTTAACGAAAATGAACCTAGGGTAGAAGTGGAATAGGGTTGAAGTTCGCATAATCGTGGTAGAGAGAAATAAAGCTAGCTCGCTTAAAGCCGGCAAAGTGCGTGCCGGGCAAATAGTGAAGTATTCCGTATGTAGAGTTTTTAATACTCCTTTGATAGAGCCATAAAATATGTAAACATAATTGATAGACCGTGCTACTTAATATTTTTTTCTATTTCATAAAAAAGTAATAGTGGGTATATAGCTACATAGACTACAAAGAACACTGGCTATTTAAATCAAATTCTAACTTTTAAACTTTTAACTCTAGGTTTTTTTTCGCAAGAGCTTATACTGTGATATCTCATCCAACACCACAGTTATGATAAGCATGAAAAAAGTCAATTACTCCGTGACCATGGCGCTTGCAACAGTGCCGAAATATCGGAAACTCAAAAATAAGGTACATGGTAGCAATCCCGTCAGTAATAATAAGCATGACAAAAATAAACTAGAAAATAGAGTTAAAAATGCATAAAGGTTTTATAATTTTTCCAGGGAATCCTGAAAAATGTTTACGATGCCACAGAATTTTACGGAGCGAGGTTTATAGTGGACATGTGTACTCTCTCACTCGGTTAGGGGCCTGGTTGGATTATTCGACAATCGCTCGTTATTGTTACTTTAAATACGAAAATAAATGTTTTATACAAAATCATGAAGTGAATTTTAAAATACATACTATAAAATCAAGTTTTGAAAAACTGACATAATTATTATATAGCAGTAATAATTAATAATTTTGTTTTATTTAAGCTCGTTTTCCTAATCAATATAAATACAAATACAGTTTATCTTCTTCTGATTAGACTCACATTTTATAGATAAAAGTATCTGAACTGGTACTGAAACCTGAAACAAAAACACAAAGTATTTTAAAGAAGCATCTTTAATAGTCAAAGAATCAACACAACAATGCTCAAAGGAGCATTATTTATCAGCTATCTATTTTTCCGCAAACGAAATGGGCGCTTTAGATAGTACAGCCCTTTCCCGGTCAGCTCATTCAATGTGACTCCCCATAATCCAATAGCAGTCTGGCTGGCCAGGATTTGTAACCCTGCGGGAGATCTCATCGGGTCTACTCGGTCTCAAGACATCCTATCCATTCGTCTTCCTCACTCTTGTCAGCATCTTTACACGAGTAAAAAGGATAGAGCTACAGCCCGATATTAAAATCATTGAAGTAGGGTATCTGTGATATTACAACCATCGCGATCCTCTTAGGGCTAGGATTACAAGAATCGGCAAGGAGTTTCTGAATTACTTTTATTTTACTCTGAAATCGGAAACGATATTGATATTGCCTGGGAAAAGGCGTTTGAGACGGGATCATTTCGGGGAAAAGTCGCCCTTGAATGTGTATAGCTCGCTTTATGGAGAAGGCGGCAATTTGAAAGAAACACCAAGATTGGAGAGCTGTAGTTAACCCCTAATGCGGTGGTTTAAAAATAAAATTAGGTAAAGTTCTTCATTATATTCTTAGCTACGGTGATGATCCAGTTAAAAAGTCAGCGACACTGAATTGTAGCGTCTTGCTGTCATGTTTTGGGGACATTGAGTCAAGGAATATTGATGTTTCCTGGGTAAAAAACAAGAGTTTTAATTAGTCCGTCAGTTAGCTTATCAAAAACTACTCGACACCAATTTTTCACTTTTTGAAACTAATGAAAATTTAAAGAGATAAAGCGTGCCAAAATTCTAAAGAAAAGCTCCGTGACGTCAGTGAGTGCGTAAAAGTGCAGCACTTTGTGACATCGCGCGGAACTTCAACGCACTATAACTTTGTAATTATTTGTTTGATTGACAATTAAAAATATACGTGTCCAATATTTTTTGATACTAAAATTGACGGACTAAAAAAATTTTTTTTGGAAACTAGCCTATTATTACCATCGATATTACCCCGTATTGGCATTACGGTAGAGGAGACAAATATTTTATGAGTACCTAATATTTTAAACTTCAAGCTTCAACTTGGTCCAACTTCATCTGATGCCAAATTATGTGTTGACCATCAATAGTGTCAGATCTTCCGATTGCCAACTGTGTACTATATTCCGGGGACATTTCACTGGATCTAATTACCCCTGTACCACCCAATCATCACCCAGCCCTAGATCCAGGCATTAGATTGGGTCTTATTTACTTCCTAATGCCTGGTACTGCGTAATCCCGTCAATGGTTGTCGCACGGCGCCGGATTACCAAACACGTGACGTTGCGGTGTGGTGCAAGTTACGCACATTTCTAATACATGCGTTAGAACCGTCTGACTATATATTTTTGTTGCAAAATAGCACTTAATACAACGAAATTAGATGTAACAGTGCAGCCAGATCATAATGAAATTTGTCAAAATATCACAGACACTAGACATTGACCCGCGGATAGGATGTAGGGAGAGAGCGAGCGCCGAGCGGCAAACGTCTGCAAACGAACGCGAACAATGCTTAATTCAGTCGCGAACATCGAATAAGGGTGATTTTTCTCCTTATTAATTTAAAAATCAGAATTAAATACAAACAATAAGACTATACAAGATAACATTAAGTATCTAAACACATTCTTTGCCATTAGAGAGAATTTGGATATTGGTTAACCTTATCAAAAACTACTTGGATTCTATGAGGGCTATTTTAATGCATTCATTGTAGTAAAATAAATGTAGTACAGACATGAGCAGATTAAGTTAAACTCAATACCATTTTATTTATTTGTAACAGCTACTATTTTAAACAAAAATGTGCTTTCAGCTACTACAATATAACATGTTAATCGCACAGCCCCATGAATTCAGTCATTAACAATTAAATCGCATCTCTCATTACTTGCGGCCACTGATTACCACGTCCGAGCGTCTGATTGATTTATTACAGTGTTTGTTCGACAATGCGAGAGGAACAATGTTTCATCAATTGGATCACTGAGTAATTAGGTGCTGCGACACTAGTGTCCATTATTTTTGGTATGATTTACGAGTATATCCGAATGTAGAACTAGTTTGTGAAGCTATCACTCATGATTTTGTCATGATTATTTTCTGGGAGTAAATTAAATTTGAAGTTTAATGTATTTGGAAAACGATTTAAGCTTAATTTTACGCGATTATCACAAACAGAATATTTAAACAATCATAGATACTTACTAAGGCTAGGTTGCACCATCTTACTTTAACTTCAACAAACGTCAAAAGTCTCTCAAACTCCATACTAATAGTGGCCGGTAGATCTATTCTCATAAATAAAACACTCATCTTTCACATTATATTGCCTTATTTTAGATACAATTCATCACTTAGCACAAAAGCGCGCGGAGTCGTCTCCGCGCGTCCCTCTATTCTGATAAAAGCTAGCGTAATTTAGAAACACTGTTCAATTGTTACTAAAAGCTCGATTTCATATTCCTAATTATTTTAATCTTGTATCTTTTCCACTCATAGATAAATTAATAGATTGTACTGGTATACTAGATCTAGACTAATTCTAAAACAATAGCCAATGCCAAAACCCAATTAACTTTAACATACTACCTTTCTCGCTCAAAAATAAACTTTAACGTTGGCTATTTTAATTATCTTTCAGCACAAATTGTCTTAACTCCGCCAAAATAGGGTTAAAGTGCAATTATATCGCGGCCATAATAATGCCGTTGCACATAATTGCGGTTATCTGCGTAGGAGTTAATTTGGAGACCGTCCAAGTGTTGCTTTTATCCTCAAATAAAAGTGATATACTTGGCGATTGCTGTGGGGTGGATTCTGGACTTGGCTTGGCTAATTAGGTACTTTGTTTCGTTTATACTTCAAATTATTATTTTTTATTTTAGGTCACGCAACAAAGATTCGCAGGAGAACCAAAGTGACCGACATAATCAAGTGGCAGTGGGCGGGGCACATAGCTCGTAGAGACGATGGCCGTTGGGGCAGAAAAGTTCTCGAGTGGCGACCACGCGCTGGAAGACGTAGCGTGGGCAGGCCTCCTACTAGGTGGACCGACGATCTGGTGAAGGTCGCGGGAAGAGCCTGGATGCGGGCAGCGCAGGACCGTTCACGCTTACTCACACATGTAATATACAGAAGAGACACAAATAAGGAAGACTACACGCGACAAGCGTATACAAATATTTTGCCTACCGACTCAATTCTTCCTACCAAGTTACTGTATGGTAGACCTTTTAAGGGCACTTATACACGTCTCAAAAGCTTGATCTAAACCATTTCAGGAAAGCATGTCACATCGGCTACTGCTGAGAAATTTACAATTGAGGACATCGCCTTGTAGTCCTTTTCTGAAGACCAATAAGACTTATTAAATTATGACATGTTCACACTTCTCTTTTAATTTTCGGAAACCAAAGAAAAAATTAAGTTTTATAAAAACTAGCGCTTTGAAAATACTCCCCTAACTAGCATAACAAAATATTTTGCGCTGTAGATTTTAGATTATATTTTATGCCGGCTCTTTGTATGACGTAAACGAGCTAGGATGTTATTACTGATTTAATATGGGCAGAACTGTTTATCATGGCCATCGCTGAATAATTTTACCATGAAATTTTCATATTCGGAAACATTTTGCCTTAGTTTAACAAGTCAATTTGGAACTAGTTCTATGAATTTTGGCGTAATTAAATGCCTAACAGGGCTAAGTTTAGTAATAGAAAATTTATCAATAGAAATTCTGTTTAATAACCATTATTTTGTTCTAGGTTTAGTAGAATTCTGGGAAGCAACACCCACTTACGCTTTACTAACTTTACGTTTAATTAATATTTGCGAATTTTCCAGAGTTTTCGTATTCTGAAAAAATACTAAGTGCTTTTTTCCTGTAATGCGGATCTGGCCCACGTGCGTGTGAAAACACGATGCTAGTTGCACGCAGGGCAAATATTTCTTATTGTGTGCCCGCAGCCAATGCGAATTAAAGCTCATAGCAGACTTATCAACTCGGAAAGGTAACAACGTATCGCCTTTCGTGGCTGTCATCGCCTTTCGCGCGCTGTCAATGAGGGTTTTCGCGAATGAAAAATCCGCCAGATGGCAATACGTAGACGCGAGGTCCAAATGCTGAATAATTGGTTATTTTTGACATGACATTGACAGATATGTCAAAATCCACCAATCACGCAGCAGTCAGACCCCACATCCACGTCCCGCCATCTAGCGGATCTTTCATTCGCGAAAACCCTCATTGCGAGACAAGGCGTTTACGTTACGGTGCGGATAAGTGTGCGTTGCAGTATGGAGTTTCATACAAAGAATACTGACCACCTCGACGAGTTAATACGGTTACGATCCCTTTCCGGGTTAAGAAATTGCTACACTACGTCCATAATCCGCACGCGTGCCAAAATTCGCACCATAAAAAAAAGACACCGACAACATGTCAATTGATCAGTGGTGTCAATATGCCTATTATTTGCTTGTATTATCCCTTGTATGTAATAAGTTACTCACAAATATTTTCCGGGCCAGCTTACTTTCAGTATAGTCACGCGACAGTGGCCCTCCTAAGCCCTTTTGACAAGGGTGCTATTATTTATATGTTCCCTTTACATGGGCACTTAATTATTAATCCCTGTGAGGATCCATGAAATTATTGTGAAGATTTAGGAAGGCTTGCGTGAATTATTGTCTTAGTTCGTTTTTGTAGAGCCTATTTTGTTTGTGTAGGGATGTGGAAGGTGATTTGAATGATTATCCCGTTAGTGTTGTCAAGATAATTGCCTAAAATTATCGATAATATTTTCATGTGATATTATAATTAAGATTACCATAAGTCCCATTTTGAAAATACAGTCTAGCTTTGATACTAACTTATTAGAAGTATGTTCAAATTATTAAAAAAAATATCAAAAAAATATTACAGGTTCTGTGTGACAGTTTTTACTCAAAATTAAGCCGCGCTATAGGTAATAACTCTTAATTTAATGCAGATCTGATCAACCAACTTCAGTTATTGAGTATCTACTTAACACACAATCTCACAATCATCGGAATTTTCTATAGACTTACATTATTTTAATATCCAATCATACTGAAATGATAGTTAATTTCTTCGAACAGCCAGTATTACAGTCATAGTGCCGTATTAATTTGAAAACCAATACATGGAAGTACGCCATTACAATAAGCTGTGACCCGATATCGGAATTGCACTAACAAATTTCATTTCAACGTCCAATTTATTTTTCAGTTTAGGGTTATGGAATTATCGATAAAATCATCCTTTAATTTGATAGTTTAATTTTAAATGAGTAAGTTGTGTAGTTATTTTAGTAGGATGTAAAATATACACATATCTACGAGTGTAATATCAACTTCTATTATAATATTTATACTCAAAACCTTTACTGTTTCAGTAGGACTACTGAGGACTAAAAATTGGGTTACTTTATATTTTTCTCACTCAATGGCTGTAAGAGCCTGCCGGCCAGTAACCGGGACGTGGTTACTTTGAGTAACTACCACCTAAACCTGTTTTTTTTTTTAAAAGACGATTTTCTTGATAAAAGAAATCTAATAAATTTGAATTGGAAATATCGATATTTTGCACATCACTACTAAGTAATATTCATATTTGTAAACAAAATTAAATGGCCTGATCGGCTCGGAACCGAAATTATAACTCAATCCAACATTAATGAGGTCTCTCCAAATTTTAATAGCAAACAAACTACTGTATGTACGTACTAACAGCCACACTGTAATTAAATTCGGTGCAAATTAGTGACAAATTACACAAATTTATTGGTAGAAATGGTTTCAACCGAAGAAAGGTTTGTGCTTACTATAAGCGATTTTGAAATTTTTAGAATAAAAACCCAAACGCCTCTGTGATTGAGGATTCTGGATGAAGTTCGCTTCCACCTTCGGCCTGATCAACACTTTGGCACTTTTCCATTGGGTGAGATACATGCCAATAGCTTATTATCTCTTGTGTTGTAGCGTTGTGGGTGAAAAAAATGTAGATCCCTTCTTCTTTGAAGCTAGGTACTTAATTTCAAAACGTAGTTTAGTCTAAACTTCAGCTTCTCAGTTGTCGATCTAACTTCGTACTCATAAGTTACTAAAATATACTTACTAAAAAATCACTTGCCCACTGAATGGCCGTTTCCTATTCCATATTAATCCTTCAAGATCCGCGAATCTAGACACAATAGATAATCAATTGTTATGACATTAATTAATGCCGTCTGGGACTCAAGCGGTTAAAGCATTTTATACACACTTTCCACACTCTAACTAAACCAAATAACTTACTAAGACAATTTGCTCCTAAAATTCACAAGCCTCAAGCTTTCCCAAGACTCTTCCTTACGCCACATTCATAACGAAAATAAGGGAAAACATATTTTAAGATAACATGCACATACTCGTTATCAAGGTACCTTACGGAAGTCATGCGTAAAACAAATCGCTTTCTGAGAGCCCACACCCCACTTCAGAGTAGTGTTTCGCTACCATAGCTACGGAACTTGTGGGTTATTTCATTAATCTTAATTATATACGAATTCCAGTACTATTAACTGTATTTACCTGTTCATAATTAAAGGGCGCGCTGTGCCGTGTCGTCACATAGTAATGACACGTAATGACGTCACGTGATTAGATGAATCAAGGGCCGTATTTCGAAACATTGTTCAAATCCATTTAAACTCAAGCTGCTATACTGGGACGAAATTGGTCTTCGTTAATTCGTTTGTTTCAGCCAAAAGTTCACTGATCACCAGATCGTCGGTCCACCTAATGGGAGTAACCCGTTATGTGTGGGATTATTAAAAAAAAATTTAAATCAACGAATCAAAAATCTATGCTACACATAATCACAAACTTTAAGCATGGGCCGTATCTACTTAGGCTGTGTTGCACCACTTAACTTTAACCGTAACTATAACGAAAACGGGTGCTTTTTGTATGGAGTTTGATAGATTTTTGACGTTTGTTAAAGCTAAATTAAGATGGTGCAACCCAGCCTTAAATTGGTTTTACAGTAATTTTTTGGGTCTAAATGGAACCAATAGGTTTCGCAAAAACAATGAACTACACTCGCGAGCAAAAGTATGGAATCACTTACATGAAGTTGTTTCCACGCGATCTTGTGTACTAACGAATTTGTTAGGAACAAAAAAAGTGGCACCGTTTTAAAGATTCAACTTTTATCTTTAAATTGATACCAAATTCATTTAAATCATACCAGTATTTAAAAAGATATCCCGGCTGATGTGAAGAAGTAACGAAAAAGACATGTATGAACTGTTTGATACGTCGCGAGTTGCGGCCTATTTACCCCCTATAAAAGCACCCGTTTTCGGATTTTTGCTTTCACACGTTGATTCATACACATCTCCGCTTCTTTTGACACTTTACCTGGGATTTTACACCTTCAGAAGCAGCACAAATCGTTGCACTATTGCAAGAAGGGCTCAGCCAGCGGGCTGTCGCACGTCAGCGCCACATAAGCCAGTCCTGGGTTTCGAAAGTTTTAAGACGCTTTCGGGAGACTGGTGGCTTTATCCCGAGACCAAGTTCTGAACAGCGCCGGCGCACATCGCAGAGGGAAGACCGTTTTTTCATGTCAAACTCTCTATGAAATCGTCATTTGACTGGAATCGACGTCCAGTAAGAGCTCAGAAATGTTCGTAGGATAGCTGTTAGCGAGTAGACAGTTTGTCTAAGACATAAGCAATAGAATTTAACTCCAAAAAGGCCTGCCACAGGCTTGAAACTGACGGCAGGTCACCGATAAGCACGCTTTCAATTTGCTCGTACACATCTGGGCAGCAGGGCATTATCCTGCTCGATGGACCGACGATCTCAATATGAGCTCTATGATGCTACTTAGCAAGCAAGCAAAAAAGCAAGCTTAGTGAAGAAATAGACATGTTATGGGCAGGCTCCCCACTAAGTGGACGGACGATATGGTGAAGGTCGTGCGGGAAGTACCTTGATGCGAGCAACACAGGACTGGTCGTTATGGAAATCCTTGGGAGAGGCCTTTGTCCAGCAGTGGACGTCATTTTGCTGAAACGAAAGAAAGCTAACGTCCAGCTGTGGACTAC
The DNA here is from genome assembly GCF_963855985.1 of Ostrinia nubilalis. NCBI lineage: Eukaryota > Metazoa > Arthropoda > Insecta > Lepidoptera > Crambidae > Ostrinia > Ostrinia nubilalis. The sequence continues at coordinate 4,222,638 of NC_087088.1, read as the reverse complement.
AGTCGGCTGAGATGTCATACATCATCTCATTGGTATCTATTACTAAAATAAAAAATACCAAAATTTCTATCAATACTTTAGCTTTAGATAGCTTTCTATTCTATTAAATCCTTATTCCAAATTCAGCGACTTCCAAACTTCACAGATAAGTAACAAAGAGACATTTCGTAAGCTCCATGCGGTATCACGACACGACGTAATTGAATTGAATTGGAATGTAAATGGAATTGAATGCAAATGTATCCAATTAATTCGGTGTTATAGCTGCTGGGACGGCTCTAGCATCTATTAATTAGGAAAGGACGTGTTCTGTCATTAGAGAAGTGGACGTTGGATTTGGGGGTATGTGAGCATTAGTTAGTTGGGTACCTGTGTTTAAATAAGTTGAAGAAATTTTAGGATAAGTACGTCCAATAATGTTCTCTATCTACGTAAATTATAATAGTTTGTAATTGTATCTTTTTTTTGTTCTTAAAAAGCTTTCGTTAAGGTCTCGTACTAAGCTAAATTATGCTTGTGTCACCACAATAGTCGAGCTTTTTCTTATAAATATGGTTATATTCAAAATGTATAGCGTACCAAACTTATAAAATGAACATACATCTTTTGATATTGAACCAGAAAGTTTTCTCTAATATTCGCTCTAGTAAATCTTTCGGTGTTTGTTTTTCTGGGCTCTGTACTCATGCCCGATCAGGAATAATAAAACCTATTTACTTTAGGTAGGTACCCTTGCTTTATCTACACTTTTTCAACAGCAAACTCATTAATTCCTTTAAAGGTTTAAACCGAGTTGAATTTTCCAAGGCCTTCCACATTCGGTCAAGTCGCTGAACCCATAAAAGTTAGACGTGACCGCCTTTCTGCTCGGCTGTGCAATTTACATGGCTAGGCTTATTCACGCACAGGCGGAGCTAGACTCAAAGAAAGGCGTGAAAGTAAACTTTACCAGTTCATGTTAGGTACAATTTGGGAACTTGACATGTCTATCATCAACACGAATATCATCAAGCCAAACGATTACTAAAACAATACCTTTACCTACTTACCTACATTAAGGCTGAGTTGCACCACCTAACTTTTACAGTAACTACAACGATAACCGGTCTTTTTGTACGGAGTTTGTCAGATTTTTGACGTTTGTTAAAGTCAAAGCAAGATGGTGCAACTCAGCCTAAATTATGAAAAGCTCAGAAAAGTTGGTCAATTTACTTATAAGCCATCTTATTATTGTTATATATTAACTTTAAAATACAACATTTAATTTAGCGAAATACAAAATCTAGTTGTTTTAATTTTCATACCCAGAACAATTTTCGAGCAGATGAAAATCGGAAAATATTCCGTTGTATTTTTCGTTCATTTCGTAACTTCAATTTTCCTCACAATTAATTACGACTTTAATAGAAACAAAGACGAAACTTTGTTTTTCATTTGGGACCTTCCTGCCTTAATTTAAGGTGCTCAACAAAATTACGTTTCGTACAATTTTCACTTGTAAAACTTTTCTATTTGTTGCAACTTCGTAGATATTAATGTATGATTTATTCAGTAGTACTCAGTTTTGTTTGCGAGTTTGAATTAACGTAAAGTTACTTTCTATGTTACAATTATTGTTTGCTTTGAGCTCGAATTTAGTACAGTGAGATAAAGGATGATTGTTGTATGAAGTCTTTGTTTCATCACATTTATGTTCTGTTCTTTCTTTTTTATAAAAAATGGTGGACAGTATACATTTTTATTCTATTGTTTTAACAAGAGCGAATTGTTTAACAAATTAAACTACAGATTGTTAACGTTTGTTAACGAGATGCGGCATCTACCATCTACTTGACCTTTTTAACCGACTTCAACAAAAGGAGGAGATTCTCAATTCGGTTGGTATAATTTTTACTCGCTCATCTTTCGTAGGTTCTTTAAAATACCTGCAATAATTTTATGTTGTATTCCCACTGCTATATTAGCTGGTTAAAAAAAACTTCCGACGACATTGTAAAGGTAGCAGGGAAGCGCTGGACGCAGGCCGCTACCAATCGATCAACATGGAAAGCATTGGGGGAGGCCTATGTTCAGCAGTGGACGTCCTATGGCTGAAATGATGATGATGATGAAAAAAAACCCTCTTACGTAGACAATAAATATTAAAAATAAAATAATACCCTACCCTTATGACAGCAACACTGAACTTAATTCCATTTCCCCCAAAGGGGTTTAAAAACGCATCAATAGAAAATCGATTTAAAACCTTGTCACCCCGCATACAAATTCTTTCATAGGTAAAAAGAGAAGCACTTTCAATATACGAATTTCAGGCACCTGAAAGGGGTTCGATTCTGTGCGGTTATTAGCGCCGATTCTAAGGGTGAATAATACTGGTTTAATTTGCCTACGTATTGTGGAAATATGTACATATATTATGCAAACGACGCGTGAAACGTTGCATACTGTAACGTGGGTTGATTTTTGTGACCGTTTATAAATATGTGGTTTTGTATGAAGCTTGTAATTTCACTATTATTTTTCTCTTACTCATGTCATAGCGTACGAGTAATAATCCTAGTCATAAGTCCTCCACAAATCCTACACAACAGTCAAAATGTGTGCATTGGCCGTTACATAATCAATGACCTATTGGCACAAAATTAACGCCATGTAAGTAAATCACAATCGTGCGCTTCCGTTCTCTCATCTTGGCAGGGCAATTGGTACTGTAGATTCGAAGACCGAGGGTTTGATAGTTCATCTGACAGTGACAACAATCCACACTTGTCTTGGCCCACGTGTAGAGCATGGCTTGGGCGAACGTCAAGTGATGAGATTCATGTCCTGCGGTTGGACGTAGCCATTTTGCTTCGCTTGGTCATGTAAGGATAAAGTTTCCACTCTATATCCTCCTACCAGTGTACACACGCAATCCTAAAGCCTAGTGCTGACGATGCGCAAGTTTGCATGTCGGAAGATGCCAAATCGCCACTCGGTGCCAGCGGTGCGTGCCAAACGCGTGCTAATGAGTGCCAGCGATTTGGCCGTGTGCTCGCGTCTTTATAGCGTTTGTTTAGCTAAACAGTCTTGGCTACGGTTAGGTTTTGTCTATGTAAATGGGTAAAGTGTTAAAGTTAAGGAAAGTCCGCTTGACAATCGTTTGTGTGGAAATAAAATTTCCTTTTCGAAATTGGGACTACATTTATAGTGAAAATACTTTTTACAAAATACCTATTACATTGGGTAAGTCAGCTTACAATAAGAGCTACGAGTACACGAAAAAAATACCTCGTAGTGATTACTAGAAAGCTGGTAAACCCAACAAAAATTATCGTGACAGCGAGAATTGAATTGTATTTTCTGTATTGACTAATTGTGATGATTACAAGAATGTTTATTACACACTGCTAGTTTCTAGTTCATGGGTCATTTTTTTGTAAATTACTGATCGTTCTAGTAGTCTCGTAACTGAAAATTTCATTCAGTGTATGTATATTGTTTGTACAAGCTCAAGAAATACACCTTGGATAAAATAGGAAACTGTTTGTATTGTTTGGAGCTAGAGATTTGTTAAGTTAATCTTCGATGCCGGTGTTGTTCTTAATAGCTGGTCTTTACAGTCACCATTTTGCGTAATTCGACTTATAGAGTACTTATTATTATTCTGTGCTTATAGTTACAATTTATCGTAAAGCCATACACATACATACTCTAAAACCTCGCCCGTTCTTAAAATAGAAACCAAATATACAAATACTTACACAATGGGATAAATAATTTGAATAAACCCACTAAGCAATGACTTAACCATTACTGATCCCATGATGTGGTTGTGGGCGTATTACTGTTATCATAAATATTCAATATTTAAGGAGATTCCATTCCAAAACATGATAGTTATGCGAAAATGATAAGGACAAAGTAGGTACTTATGTTCGAACTAATATTATTTGTCTTGTTAGCTATTTGTTCCCTCTACTTATTGTAATAGTTGTTGTATTAACAATCCCAACTAATCCCAACTAATATTATAAATGCGAAAGTAACTCTGTCTGTCTGTCTGTCTGTCTGTCTGTCTGTCTGTTACGCTTTCCCGCTTAAACCTCGCAACCGATTTTGATGAAATTTGGCATAGAGATAGTTTGAGTCCCGGGAAAGAACATAGGATAGTTTTTATCCCGGTTTTTGAAACAGGGACGCGCGCGATAAAGTTTTTCTGTGACAGACAAAATTCCACGCGGGCGAAGCCGCGGGCGGAAAGCTAGTAACACTTATACATCTTTAGAATAGCTAAGAAAATTAATGGAAATATAAATGCCTCGATTGCTTAAGAAATCGTCTTCTTTGGAAAGCTAAAAAGGTGTTCAGTTATAAGGAAGTGGGGTTTCTTATTATCCCAACTAATATTATAAATGCGAAAGTAACTCTGTCTGTCTGTCTGTCTGTTACGCTTTCCCGCTTAAACCTCGCAACCGATTTTGATGAAATTTGGCATAGAGATAGTTTGAGTCCCGGGAAAGAACATAGGATAGTTTTTATCCCGGTTTTTGAAACAGGGACGCGCGCGATAAAGTTTTTCTGTGACAGACAAAATTCCACGCGGGCGAAGCCGCGGGCGGAAAGCTAGTAACACTTATACATCTTTAGAATAGCTAAGAAAATTAATGGAAATATAAATGCCTCGATTGCTTAAGAAATCGTCTTCTTTGGAAAGCTAAAAAGGTGTTCAGTTATAAGGAAGTGGGGTTTCTTATTATCCCAACTAATATTATAAATGCGAAAGTAACTCTGTCTGTCTGTCTGTCTGTTACGCTTTCCCGCTTAAACCTCGCAACCGATTTTGATGAAATTTGGCATAGAGATAGTTTGAGTCCCGGGAAAGAACATAGGATAGTTTTTATCCCGGTTTTTGAAACAGGGACGCGCGCGATAAAGTTTTTCTGTGACAGACAAAATTCCACGCGGGCGAAGCCGCGGGCGGAAAGCTAGTAACACATAAAACGCCGCAACGTAATTTAAACATGCCTTAATTATGTAACTCTTTAAAATGAAAATGTAACGTGTCGCGTATTTGCATTTTACGTATGAACGTCATGCAAAGATTAAGGTTGCGCCACATCTTTGATGTCGTGTCAAACGACAAAAATTCGACGCCTTATTTATAAACGTGACGGGCTCGCGACGAGAATTTTAACGGATTACATCACGTACGAGGCCCGTGCGACACACGCAACCCCCTACTACTGTACTGTATTCACAAACGATGCTTGCTTGAGTGAAGTAGCAAATCGAACGCACAGCGTTGAATAGAGCTCTGTGATTGGTTCGCGTGTGACCCTATGCGTCCACGCGCACTGTGAGACATAGTAATGAGTGTGAATATGGGTGTGTAACTTTTTGGAAAGAAAATTAAGACCACATATCGAATGAATGTCAATTTCGTACTTAGTTGACATCACATCAGACTATTATTTTTGCTGCAAAATAGTATGCAATATAATACGATAGATCTTCGTAAAATATCAGTGTTGTAATGCCGTAATGTATTACATTATATCTCATCAAACTAAAGACAGTATAGTGAAGATAAACAAAAGAGCACCTATCAAAGATTTTTTAACAAAACAGCATTTTTATTTTAAAAAATAAATACATCAAATATGGAATCATCAGAAACAAGAGTTCCAATGGTACGACCGTCATTTGTTTACGAAATACATGCTATCCGTCATGTTATTGTACAAAGGAAAGGAGTATACATACAAGATAAATACATACATAAGACCTTACTCTACGCTGCGACCCTTTGTGTGAAGGCTGATGTTACGTTTTAAGACAAAAGAATATAAATTACCGAGTTTAGTACTTACGATATTTTTCACTTTCGCCACTTTTTTAGATGGTATGTACAACTTAAGAGGTTTTTTAAAGAACTTCCGTATACGTAATACATAATTACATGCTCAAGGAAAAGTTTCCTAGGTAGAACTTCCAAAAAAAAGTTCATTAGAATCGGCCCTAAGATGCCTAACTGCCGTTTTTATAAAAACTTTAACCATAACTATAATGGATGAAATATTATTCAATGCTATCATACTGTACACTATAGTGTTTCATTGCAAAGTTTTCAAATCTTCTTTATTTATTTTAAAGGCCAAAACCATTACTTTACTTACTCCGAAAGCTCGTTTCTTCAAAGTGATAGTAGCTATAAGGTATCCACCTCTAGCACCTTTTAGGTTTTAGCTCTAGTGTAGGTGCGCACATTCCTTACAGTAATAAACGACAATTACGAACTGCACTGCAGGCCGAGTGAATGGCCTCGCATTTCTGTATCTGTACGATTTATTGGCCACTCACTGTATATATTGACCACTCTGCACGGGCTAGTGCATCCTGGATCTGTATGTTAATATCTACAGTTCGTGCCAATAGTAACTGGCAAACTTTCAGGCTAAGCTGAATGACATTGTCACTGAAATGGTTTTATCTTTATTAAATTGAGCTATCTTTGATTACAAACAACCTAAAATAGATTGCCTTTCTATAATCGCTTCGTCTACATTTTGGCAAAAATCATAAATTTCATCCAATATCATCTTACCTACGTACGTTTTGATTCACTGGTGTTTGACTTTGTCAACCAGTAGTCTTCTAGCTTGAAGTGTCTCGAATCGCTTTTATTGCGCTTACTCAGCTATAAGACAGTTAATTTGTGTTTGAGTAATTTTTAGCATTTAACTACAAATGTAAGTACTGGATTCCATTGGCGTTTTGAGTCTAGATAAGAGATTTCATAATACGAGTATCAATATGGTTGAGTTTTTCCAAAAAAATCTAGCTATTATGAGTTCAAATTCAAATAATATATTTAACTAGCTGACCCGGCGAACTTTGTTCCGCCTTAATGGCAATAAATAAGCAGACTTTTTTTTTAAATTTCGAACGGGATAAAAAGTATCCTATGTCCTTCTCCTGGCTCTAAACTACCTCCCTGACAATTTTCAGCTAAATCGGTTCAGCCGTTCTTGAGTTATAAGTGGAGTAACTAACACGACTTTCTTTTATATATATAGATTTGCGAACATGGGTATTACAAGTAGGTGTTACAGGTACTTTTGTATCTCCATCCATTGTTTTTATAATAAGGAGTTGTATTTATAATAAGGAATTGAGCACGACTCTGGTTTTTAACCGACTTCAAAAAAGGAGGAAGTTCTAGGAACGGACTCGTTGAAACTTTACTAACCACATAGGTTTCTTGTTTGTTTTCAGGACCGCAATTTGGTAACGGTCTCTATCACAGTTTGACTTGAAAAGGATGCTTCTGTCTAAAATAACAGATTCCTTTTTAGTGTAGCAATACTCAAGTTCAAAGGGAAAATAATCAGAACATCGTGCGCCCTACGCTACTCCCAGACGTTATAACTTCAATCAAACATATCACAATTTGGGCGATCCTTCCCAAATCATTGCCATGGTGACGCCCGCTGTCTTCGTCAGTTCATTACCAGCGCTTTAGAGCTTTGAGTTATAAGCTTACAGCGGTTGCTGGGTCAAAATGAGAGAAAGACTAGTTAAAAATAGCTATTTCATTTGAAAATAATTTGTGAAACAATCTGTTCTTGAATAGGAATTAAATTTATTTGTCTTATCTCCCCATGAAGAAAGTAGAAACATTCTTAAGTGTTATTATCTTCAACTTTTTTTGATCATACGTATTATACATGTCTTCTTAATTAACTTATATAATATTCTTATATAAGTAAAATACCGACGATCTGGTGAAGGTCGCGGGAGGTACCTGGATGCAAGCGGCGCAGGACCGGTCTTTGTGGAAATCCTTGGGGGAGGCCTTTGTCCAGCAGTGGACGTCTTTCGGCTGAAACGAACGAATAAGTAAAATAGGTACGTGACAGATTAAATTACGTGATAGATTTACATGGCTGACATGGCGAAGCGTCTCGAAGTTGCAAGCGACACAAATTAATAAGAACGCATGTCACTATACGATCACGCGTGCAACTTTATTTTAACTCATCACAAAAAGTAATACATATAGAAATTAATAATTGAGAATGTTACTAGGTATGCAAAATCACTTGAAACCTATGTTACAGTTAAGCTTTTACATTTACAAATACATTAGTTTTTATTTCATTCAAAAATACCCAGTAGCTATGATTTTATAGGCATTCAAAGTTCGCTTAAATATTGAGTCCCGCCGACGGTCACGTGACCCCGTGTGACGTACATTCACAGCGTCCGCTCACTAGAAAACGGATATAAACATACTTAAATATTTTTTTTTGTAAATACAAACTTATTATACATATTAACACCCAGACCCATCACAGAAATTAAAATTGAACCAAACCCAAACTTGATGCGATTGTGTCGTTTTATTGCGAATTACCTTCCAGCTCCATCATTAGACCCCGATTACTATATAGAATTAAAATACTCATCAATACAAAACGAACGAGCCCAAACTCGATGCATTTAAGTCGTTTTATTATAGAGTTCCTATGGCCACCTTCCAGCTCCATCATCAGATCAGCTCCATGTCATCATAATATTGCATGGTCATCCAAATCACATGTGTTTGCGAAATTTCAGCTTAATCGGTTGCCTGGAAGTGGGTCTTAATTCAGTTTGCAAGATTCCACCCATACAAATATGAGCCAGTCGTTGTAATATGACGTCACGCGCATAAAATGGCGGGCCGGCCGCCGCCCGCACTTTTAAAATTCTATATCTTGGAAACTAATTAACGTATCGAAATAATTCTTTCACGTGTATTTTTTATTTTTAACAGAGAATACAGAAAGCTAAAAAACAAAATTAGTGAACATTCTTCATTATCCATATGACGTCCACTGCTGGACAAAGGCCTCCGCCAAGGGTTTCCACAACAACCGGTCCTGCGCTGCCCGCATCCAGGTTCTTCCCGCGAACGGGCCGGAAGAGGTACCGTGGGCAGGCCTCCCACTAGGTGGACCGACGATCAGGTGATGATCGCTCTATATTTACTGATAATAAATTGAAAGTATGAATGTTATAATAATTAATTGAAAATAAATTAAAGTAGATATCTATTTTTTCTTAAAGTTGACTTGTGATATTGTTCACTATGAGAGAAATAAATGGATTTCCGCTGCCTCCTCTCCCCAGCCCCCCAAACTCTTCGTAAAAAATCCAAGCCATAAATCTTTATTGCCGTGTTGTTTGCGCCGCATTATTTGTGTCGGTGCGCAATTTTCGTTTCTACGCGACTTCATTTTTTCGACGACTTCATTTTTTTTCGGGCGACTTCATTTTTTTTTCGACGCGAGCGGAGTAATTGGCGAACGTACGTTACGTTGCTTTCCGGTAAATAAGGCGAATTTTATTTTCGTTTGACGAGGTGTTTTGTAGCATTGATAAACGTTGAATGAAATCTATTTGAATCACATATTATTTAATTTACGCATTCACAAACGATGCTTGCTCAAGTGAAGCAGCAAATCGAACGCACAGCGTTGATTAGAGCTCTGTGATTGGTTTGTGTGTCACCCTGTGCGTTCACGCGCACTGTGAGACCTCATAGTAATTTTTGTGAATACCGGCGTTAGGTGTAATCTAATTACAAGCAGTGTTTAGTTTACTTATTTATAAGACATTTTGTCTTAGGATTTGCTAATTTTTGGGCCAAATCCTTTGAGATAATAACCACAAAATTTTAATGTTGAGCAGAGGAATTCATCAGTAAACCTTATGAAACAATGGGAAACATATAAGATCCAAACGCTTTAATACCGGTACGGTAACCCTAGTGAGTTTACGAATTAACTAGGATTCTCAAATTAAATTTCGTAATCACTACGAGGGCAATATTTTAAGCAAATATTATTTTATTTACGCAATCCAATATTTCACTAAATTAAAACAAACAAGTCGAGGTCGGTGACATCTAATTAGAAAACTTCCCGTCGGCGCGTTTGTAAAAATTCCATCTCTGTTTGCAGGAAATTTTTAATTGGAAGTACCTACAATGCTTGTGAAATTCTGCATCGAGGTGTAGAGCAAAAACAATCGCTCTATTTTACATTTGGTGAAAGATAATGCCGATTTTCTGCACATGGCGCATAGAAATGGATTGGTTTTGTGCAAAACTTATTTATCGTCTTTTATCCGCATTGTTTTAAAATTAGATTGTAGATGCTTCGCAGTGGTCACAGCTGTATAGCACAATTACCTCCTCTGAAGTTAAGGACTAAATTGTTGGTCACAAACTTCTAACGTCAGGCTCTAAATGCAAATTCAAAGTTGAAGTTTCATATGTATCAGTCAACGTGAAATTGTGAACTCTGTCAGTACCTCTAGCATGAACAGCTTTCGTCTTCGAATCGTTTGCGTACTCGATAAAATTCGATACTCAGTCTTCGAATTAAACAATAACGTGACAATTTTTATTCTCAAAATAAGTTTCATGCAACCACATCTCATATTAAGTTCACTTTACGACACGTTCACAAGGGCGCTGTTGTAGTTTTCTTACTAAATCTTTTGATGGCTATTCGAGTACGCAAACGATTTGAACTCGAAAGTTTTTCGTGCTAGCCGTACAGATTATAATATAACGCGTTAGATTGTAAACTAACAGTGGGTTAGGTTAGGTTAGATTGTAATTTAACTACGTCAGATTGTAATCTGACGGAATTCACAAATTCACGGTGACATATCTACACTTTGTATCTACCCGTTTTGGTAGCAGATAATTTGGCTTACAAAATGCTTAGTACTTCACACCAAGTAAAACAAGTCAAGTAGCACGTATCCATAGTAAAATATTCAACTTAGCGAGCTATACCCAAAAACTCGTTTTCGCTAATCCAAGCTCGCCAATATTAGTATGTAGCAGACAATTTGACTCGTAGTCCGTTCGCTGCTACGAGCTCTACCAGTGCTACGATAACGCTCGTAGCTGCTACGGTGCTACGGCAATCCACTCGGATTAGATTACCCGACGTCACATACCGCTCTGCTCGATGTACTGATTGCATTGCCACTGTTTTATACATAAGTTTAGGTTTCGAACGTGACCGAAAAGCTTTTTGTGTTCCATTATTTGGGATTTGACTTTTTTATACCAGTTTTTGTTCTATAATTATATCTATCACAACTATATGACTTGATGTGCTGTCGTAATTAGTTAAGGATAGATAAAAACCTACTAGCTTAGGGATGATTATAATTCTCTGAACTACCGAACAAAGCTACATTTCACATCAGTCTTAACCATACTTTTTCAATTGTATTTTCATACAAACATTCTTCATAATTGAAGTCAATAGTAAGGTTCCTTTTCGAAAAACAAATAATACCCCTTTCCAGAATCAAATAAGTTTCCTCACGAACTAAATCACAAGCATTCCTGAACTGACAAAAGCGGAGTCAACTTCAACTTTTTGTTAATAAGAATCCGCATTATTGCTCCATCTTGAACTTTCATATAAATCGTCTCTAGCTATAAATGTAAGCGCAACCCGGTCAAATTGGGGAGGTAACAAGTTGGAACGGGCGAGGCGGTAATGAACGGCATTCCACACATTCCAGGATGGAAGACATTGCAGGTAGCAGTTTATTGGATCTCCAGGAGTTGGGTTACATTTTATTGAGTTTCAAATGTTTTTGCGATTTCGTTACAACGCCTTGTGAACTAACAAAGGGAGAATTTAAGTGCTTGCTACTCAAATTAAAGGTGAAAGGTTGTTTGTTATTTTGTTGCTTATTTGATTTTCGTAAGAATTGCTGTGTGTGAAACTTATTTTCTGAATGTAACTCTTAAACTGAATCTCTTTGTTGTCGGAAATAACATTATCTGAGAAAATATATATAAAATATAAATAGCTTCTCTTTTATAGTAAACATTTCTAAGAAATATACTCGAGTCGAGTCAAACAAAGAATAAGATAAAAAAGGTTTCGTCGAGAGGTGAAGTGTATTTTTTCAACAAAAAAAAACATATCTGACTTCCGAACTAAATCAACCTCAATGTGTCTGTGGCTCTATTCTCAAGGCACTCGTTATTCGGTTGGCAAAAAGTCGAGCGATTAGATCGACGCCAAGAGAGTTGACGTCGGCGATTTGCGACTGATTCTATCAAAAAGTCGAGTGTTTTATTTTTACACTTCTCTTCCAGTGGATTGGAGTTTTCGATTGAAAATTGCTGCATATTGAATCGGAAAGATTAAAACTTTAATTAATATGAATTCTTGTAACCCAATAGGCATTTTAATTTATTTTCCAGTGAAAACTAGAAGTCTTCTTCTTGTTGTCGTGTCGATAACAAACCCTCAGTGCCAGCCCAAAACTCCGCTACAAGAGTGGCGTTGTCAGTAGCCTTCATTATATCTTCCTGCGTGCAGTTGTTTGGGCACACAGGGCATGACATCATGTGTACTACTTAGACGTATTGTAAGTTTTTTTTTATGCATAACAAGGCAGGTATTTGACCACAATCGTAAATTGTATTATAGTAAATTCTGGAAAAACCTTGGACAGACTATTGATTTTTACCTTCTGAAAACACATTTTGTACCAGAGATGTTAGGATTTTATCCTTAAAAGTTAATAATTAGTTAACTTGACATTAAACCCGAAGACGTAAGCATTTATCACCTTAATAGACGTCAAGCCAAACTAATAGTAGATACAAAGATTTTCACCAACATTGTAAGCCGTGTTCCACATTCTTCACACGGCTGAGCGTTTATTACGTAGAAACTAAGTCGCGGTCATAGCTTAGATTTAGTCGCAAACACGTTTTATTAACCGACTTCAAAAAAGGAGGAGGTTATATGTTCGACTGTATGTATTTTTTTTTTCTATGTATGTTCACCGATTACTCCGTCAATTGTGGACCGATTTTCAAAATTCTTTTTTTGTTCGATAGGGTATACTTCTGAGGTGGTCCCATTGTCACCAAGTCAGGATCTGATGATGGGATCCTAGGGAAATCGAGGGCAACCCTCAAATTTTATAGGCACGTATATCGTTTTTCAAACTTTTTCTTAAGTAATTCAAGTATTTGCTCCTGGAAATCATCATCTCATATTGATGAGCTGATGATAGAAGGTAAAACTCCTTAATGCTTAGGAGTTGGAGGATAATTCTTTTAATTTTATAGATAAGTATAGTTTCTAAAGTTATTCAAGTGTTTACATCAGATATTCATCATCTCATCATGATGAATTGGTCATGGTAGGTACAACTCCTTAATGCTTAGGAGTTGGAGGATAATTCTTTAAATATTATAAGTACAAATAGACCAACAGTTGTATTCTTTCATGTTTTTAAGGTGGGCTGACGGTTTAAGGTCTTTTAGGTTTGTAACCTGTATTTTGTATGGAATATTATTTACACTAGACATGAAGAATATGGTGTCAATGTACTGCCTACCTTCAGTGGTAACATCAAGGTAATAATTAGTTAACTAAAAAGCAAGAAATAAGTAAAATTTTATAAAAAAAAATAAAACCGACTCCAAAAAACCTACACTAAAAAGTAGAAAAATAATTACTAATTTCCTACTTATTTATTAGGACGAATTAATATTTATGTAGGTATACCATGATTGATACTTTTGGAGTCGGTGCAGGCAAACTTTACATGTTTCATAATCTTGGCACCGACTCCAGAAGTATCAATCATGGTATACCTACATAAATATTAATTCGTCCTAATAAATAAGTAGGAAATTAGTAATTATTTTTCTACTTTTTAGTGTAGGTTTTTTGGAGTCGGTTTTTCTCCTTGTAATAGGTAATATTTTGCAACGAAAATGAATAGTTGGATGTCAGTAAGACTTACACTGTTGTTAATGTTAAAAGAAAAGTTGCATGAACGTATCTGTAAGCTTCAAAATTGCGATGAAAAATCAATTTTCTTTTGCAAAACTAAAAATTACTTTGCTTGATAGTAATCAATTTACTATCAAAAGCAAACGAAATAGCTACTTCAGAATAATCTACCATCCATTCCCAATTCGCTTATAAAGCAATGAGCTATTAAAAACGTGCTTCAGAAATATACAGTAAGAGGCTTACTTACTACTTCAAAGTTTTGAGAAAAATAACGAGCTAGTATCGTCGTGGCATCGTCTCGTTTCAATAAATATCTATGCATATTACTTTGAGAAAACTTCTTTTTAATAGTCTTAATATCCGCTCTTTTTCCATTTATTTGTCAAACTTTCTGTGCCCGCGACTTCATACGCGTGAAAATATTCTAGTTTGAATAATATTTCCCGTTTTTCTTTACTGCTCCGTCCCTATTGACCGATGTTATATAGCCTAAAGACTTTCTCGATCTAACAAGAAAATTTTAATATTTTTTCGAGTTCAAGCAAACAAACAAACTTTTCAGCTTTGTAAGTATAGATACACGATGAATGGTTGGCGCTGAACGAAATAATATTATTTCAAAGTGAGAATATAATTCAGAACTTGCTCCACAAGCAAATAAACTTCGACGGAACTCGCTTCTACGATAACATTCTATTATTACGACTTTACAATGAAATTATATGGGAGTTGTTTTGTTGTATCTGCGGGGATCTGTCATGTATAGTTAAGTTTGGTATCATGTTTGGATTATAATATTCTAAAATTGACAATTCAGTAACACCTCAAAAAAAATTATTTTTTTTAAAACTATGTACAATAAGAGTAAGTAGGTATCTTAAAGTGCCAATAAGTTTCGTAATTTTGTAATATTTTTTCAGTTGTCGCTAAAAGCTTTAATTTTTGTTATTTAAACATGCCCAAATTTAACATGCCTAACTTCATCATAGGCAGGTTTTTATTGCGTCTTCACCTCATAAGTATACCTAAGTATTACTTACCTACAAGAAAAAACTAAACTTCATCAAAACAGATTTTGTTTAAAGAAATTCTATTCTCAGAAGCTCCATTGTTATCTTTAGACAAAAGACAAGAAATAACAATAGACATTATAATATTCAAACTTGTTATCTGCAAGTTTGCAAATGCAGTCCTTTGTGAAGCTACAATAATGTCTAACTATCTCAACAGACTATAATTAGTTTAATTTAGACTATTCACTTCCTCCCTGGACATATTAGTAGTCCGTTGCTTTAGAAAAACTGGGTGCTATTATTATTATATTCATTCAAATTACAATGTAGGCATGCTTTTTAGCAGTTTTACATATTATTAATTTAATTTAATATCGTAATTCAATCATATTAAAAACTTAAATAGACTAATATGGAAATTATGGAATCTAGTCTAGTCGCAAAGAAAAACGCAGAGCGGCAAGAACGCGCTTTGCCTACCGCTATAGTACCTACGAGTAGGTACACACAGTAGACCATTAAGAATAAGATACTAATTGACGAAAACCTTTACACTTTACTTCACTTTATTTCTTACTAGCGGCCGCCCGCGACTTCGTACGCGTGGATTCCGTTTTACCCCCTTCATCTATCTTACGCGGTTTAGATTTTTTCATACAAATGTTTTTTCCCGCTAACTCCCGTTCCCGTGGGAATTTTGCAATATCCTGTTGTAACTAAGCTTTAAGTTTACTAAGGTACCTGCATGCCAAATTTCAAGCGTCTAACTTAAGCGGTTTAGATTTTTCATACAAAAGGACTTTCTCGCTAATTCCCGTTCCCGTAGGAATTTCGGGAATTCCTTTCTTAGCGCACCTCTACGGTACCTAAGTTACGTCCGTTTCAAATTTCAAGTGCCTACGTTTAGCCATTTAGGCTGTGCGTTGATATGTCAGTCAGTCATTAAAAAATCCCGAGTAACTTCTCCCGTTTTCCCAAAATTTCCTTTCACTACTCTGCTCCTAAGTATACTATAACCTGCCCAGGAGTATGAAGAATAATTGTACCAAGTTTCGTAAAATCCGTCAAGTAGTTTTTGTTTCTATAAGGAACATACAGACAGACAGACAGACAGACAGACAGATAGACAGACTACATTATATTATTATCACAAAACGTTTAAAGAAAAATCAATAAAAAATCTGTGTGGAATTGAATTAACAATCCAATGCAAAGATCCGTGTGTGTTCGAAGTAAAATTATGAGCCATTTAAGAACATTGGAAGATTTATTATGCATCTTGCACAAAAATATTTTCGTCCATAACATTTTCTCTCTGTCTTGACGGTCTTCTAAAGTGCTTACCTTCTTATTTGCAGAGTGGAAACTGAGAAATTATGAAAAACAAAAGACGCTGAACGTTGCGAGGAACAACCACGATTTCGCGTCTAAAAACGCATTTAATCACGGTTTAATCTAGTAGATTGCGGAGCTGCAAGAAGGGCTTGTTCCACTTACGTAGGTACTATCAGGGACTCGAACGCCTTGACACCTTAAGGGCCTAAATTGTTTGCACACACACGCTCGATTATGCTCCGCCCCCGTTCATTCATGTTTCGGGTCTAAGCAGCGTCGGCGCACCACTGTAGATGTTTGCCCTAGCAAACCAAGCTCTATGTAAAGCATTTAGGATTGAGTATTGCTTATTACCCGCATCCGTAGCGCTCGTTTGGCAACGTCGCATTTTAGTCAATTTGAAACCCAATAAAGAATCGCTACAAAATATTATATGAGGCTTCGTGTAAAATTTGAACTAGCGATTGCCCGCTCGGGTCACAAAATTGCTATCGCACATTCCGAGGTAACTATGCAATTTCCCAAGAAAAAAGTAGCCTTTTCTACAATTATTGTTGATATTATGAGTGTAAATCTCATGATATTAGTTTAGCTAGTTAGGGCGAGAAATACAAAATCATACAGTTACTTTCGAATTTTACTTATTTAATAGGTATTTAATTTATTCGGAACTTATAATTTAAAACAATATGTTATTGAATTAATTAGTAAAGAGTTAAGGAATATTTGTGGCTTAAAAACAATTATTGTAAGATCTAGCTATAACTTTCTTAAATCCTTGAATGTTAATAAAAACTTATAATAGGTTTCTATTTATTTTTAATGCATATTTTGTTTTCCGTCTTAAAGAAACACTTATCTACGTTATTAAAATTTAATATAAATATTGCACTAGGTAGCAATGATCCAGGTAATTGGTTATCGTAAATATTATAATATTAAGTTAGTTTTATTTCAAATTCAATTTTTTATTGCACATTAAGTGTCTTTACACAAGGTCTTAAATCAATAACAATTAAACTTCAAACTAAATAATACTTAAACAGTTAACAATGTATAGATAAGTTTGTAAGTAAATATAAGAATTATTTTGAGAGGCATGGGTCAGTAATCGAGCGGAGGTCAATAAAAAGGCAATCAAACAGTCCAATTACTAGCACGGGTCAACACAAATCAATCGGTTATTGATCACGAAACTTCACAAAAAAACAAAGGAGAGAATATGTCGACAGATCGCCAAAGCAAAAAGCAGACAGACCTCGTATAAAAACACAATATTAAAAAAAATACATGTCTATTTGTTTGTAACCAAATTATATTATTAAAATTCTAAGGCTGAGTTGCACCATCTTACTTTAACTTTAACAAACGTCAAAATTCTGTCAAACTCCATATAAAAAGCACCGGTTACCGTTATAGTTACGGTCAAAGTTAGGTGGTGCAACTCAGCCTAAAACTAAGAAAGATTGAAGAAAAAGAAACATTTCGTTTTAAACCTTAACCGTGTGACAATAAAGTGCACAATGGTATTTCGTATTGCAACCTAAGCCCTGATTGTCTCTTATTGGTCGTAGTAAAAATATAGTAAAATGCGTAACCAATTAGAGACGGGGTGACCACGTGACCGGAGCGATGCGCTTACGCTAAAATTTCTACAAAGTGGTCAGGCGGAAGAGTCCCCGATAGTACCTTGGATATCAAATGAGATTTTTCTTCGAAAGACACTAACTTTATCCTTCTTCGTCTAAAGTCTAAATAAATATTTAAGCGTGAGAAAGAAGAAGCAAATATTTTTTTGTTTTTTATTTATTTATTTTCACCAACTATCTTTACGGGTCAATAGATAAACAAATTTTCCGACTTATTAATTTCAAAGTTTCTTATAGTCTGTACGTGCATTTGATTGTTGTTCTGTCACGCCTAGTTATTACGGTAGAATTACATCCGCCAAAAGTAACACGAGATAGGGATTTTTTCGGACACGAACCCGCGCAAAAGACAAGCAATTTATACGTATTTATTTCATGAAATTTCAGTATTAAAAACAAAGGATAAATCACGGTACCAAGTGGAAGCGACTTCTCGGCTGCACTGCGCTCCCAAGGGCGCGGGTCGCTGCTCAGGTGAGTCTATCAGCGGAACATATTTGTTTTAGAACCGCTACGTATACATGGTTAGGGGGTTGCGCAAATATCGCGTCTTAGACTGTGTGTAAAAACTCACTTTAAACATGTCTGAGATGTAGGTTTGTTTATTTTTAAGGTTTCTGTCTCTTCACAGAAATATGAAGGACCTACGCTGCATTTTGCGGTTTTAAATGCAGAATTGCAGCATGTACTCGTATCTAACAATCTTAATTTAAAATTCGAAAGCAAATTAAAACAAAAATATGAATCTTCATAACTCGATGCGGATCATGAACCATAATGTTAGTGGCTGAGTTGTTGCCACCTTGAACTACATAATTATATTGTTCGTTCGTTCGTTCGTTTCAGCCGAAAGACGTTCACTGCTGGACAAAGGCAGGCCTCCCACTAGGTGGACCGACGGTCTGGTGAAGGTCGCGGGAGGTGCCTGGATGCGAGCGGCGCATGAACGGTCTTTGTGGAAATCCTTGTAACTATATTGAGATAACATAAAAATTTATTTGGTTAAATATATTCTATGTGTTGCTTCAAATCAAATAATACGTACGAATGAAAAGCCCAGACAGCAGAAGCCCCGTTCCAAACTAAGTTACGATGGGTTCAAATACAAAGCGTCACTCTAGACCTCTCACTCCACGGAGTTCGGAATCTGCATACAAACTGGGAGTGCATTTTGCGTGCTGAAGGTCGACATTAGCAAGTTGAATCGCCATGGAAGCTTCATAAACCTAGGCCTATATAGATCTCAATTCTAGTATCGACTTGAAGGCCTAGGATACGCGCCGTGATAAGCTTTTATTGCGCTATGATATCTATTTTACGTGACATGATCATACATTTTGCTATCTAAATTCATTGATAACATTTTATCACGGCGCGCATCCTAGCCCGGCTGCCCTCTTTAATATAGGACTAAATGCATGACAGATTTTATTTTATGATGATTTTAAATAGAAAATCAACGTACACTACTGTAAAAAAGATTGGCGAAGCGATCACGAAATTTTATCTGTCACGAATGTTACCTTACCCAGTGGCCCTGATTCTCTGATTATAAGTACTCGTAAATAAATCAAATCAAATGTCTGAAGATAATAATTCACCTTTTGATCTTCAGTGCTACTATCTAAAGTACCAGGGAACAAGAGTCGCTCAGTGATCAAAAACTTTTTGTTCTAGTCGTTTATTTTTGCTTAAATCTAGCGGACAAAATAAGAAACCAATAATAATATGTCAAAGAGACGTTATTATTTATACATCAAAGTACAAGTCCAAACTCAGTTACCGTCATGCACATACAAAGCATCGCACCGAGTTCGGCATCTGCATACAAATTGTGAGTGCATTGTGCGTGCCGATGGGAGGGCCCAAACAATTCCGTTACCAAGTTTAATCGCGTCTGGCGTTCGGCTGGAAGTCAAAATGAACATGACAGACACAGATACAACCAACTCTCGCTTTTGTTTTGGTTATCAAACCAGTCTCACGCGTGGGGTGTAGGTTCACTGTATAAGTAGGTATAGAGCAATAGTTGAGGGCTGGTATTCTAAAATGATGGAGTGTGTCAGGAACGAGCCTGAGAGAGTACAATTCTTTCATAAAATTACCTATGTGAATGAGATTGGTGTTTGTAATAGTATTCTAGCTAACCCGCTTTCCGATAATGCATTAAAACTGTACTCTCTTGTAAAAATAGCGATAAGACGACGACATAATGTAAGTTAGATTATAGTTTTGATCATGAGTGTGAGTTCTATGAGGGTGTCATCTTCTTTCAGAAGAAACCCTCCCAAAACTATAGAATAAAAAAAAAACACGCGTAAAACTCAATTCAAAGTGATTCTCTTTCACGCATAAAATGGATTTAAAGTTACTCTCTACATTTCTACAAGGTCTCTTTTCAGTTTAAAGTAAACAGTGTCAAATAGGTAAAAATCTATGGTTTAAACTTTTAGCATCAAGCTCAGCCTACTGACTAGTATTATTTTTTTATCTAATCGACTGGGTCAATTTCTTATGCAGGGTAGTATTCGGGGTAGACCACCGACATGATTCGTCGACTTTTTCATAGAAATTACAAGTCGTTGACATCTTTTTTTAAAATAAAGCCGCCAACACCAAGCAGCCAGGATTTCCGGTAGAGTCCCTTAGATTAGCAAACAACTAAACTTTTCAGCTTTGTAATACTCAAAAAAATAGAAAGAAACATCTACTACACAATATGCCACTGTATTTCGCTTGATGTGACGTCATTTGTACCTTAAGGCGGCCATTCAAGTAATTTTCTCTATTGCTGGGATTTTTCCCCGGGTTCATTCTGGAGCGAATTATGCCCAAAGTAACGAACCAGCTTTCGGGACGAGTGAATTTTGGCCTTATTTGAATATATTAGGGTTCCAGGGATTTGGGGATCAACAGGTCGCTTTATTATGAGCGTGATAAATTAGTATTCAAAGAAAATCCTGTGGTAGAGCAACTCTAAGTTCTATAATGTCATGTTTCTTTAATCTTGGTCAAGTAATTATTTGGGTATTTATTAGGCTCGGTTGCTAATTATTTGAGACTAGCGGCCGCCCGCGACTTCGTACGCGCGGATCCCGTTTTACCCCCTTAGGGGTGGAGTTTCGTAAAATCCTTTCTTAACGGATGCCTACGTCATAACATCTACCTGCATGCCAAATTTCAGCTCGATCCGTCCAGTGGTTTGGGCTGTGCGTTGATAGATCACTATGTCAGTCAGTCAGTCAGTCAATCAGTCAGTCAGTCACCTTTGAGTTATATATATTTAGATAGTCTCTGCACCTTTATAGGATACCGAAAACGAGTAGAACTTAGTAGTATTAGAGTAGTAGTATAGTAGTAGAGATTGATAGAATTAAAATAACGTTTGTTTGTCATATAATCAATCAATGTCTTTATTTAAAAAAATCCCTTAAAATTTATATTAAAAATAATTTTGAAAGATAATTTGTAATAAAATATTTATATTAAATTATTTAAAAAATAATTACAACATTAAATATATTTAATTTTCTACACATAATATACTTATCTACTAGTTAACTTGAAATCATATAAATACATAACATAAATTAAATCAAAGTTTATTTGAATTTTCTGCACAAAACTGTTAATGAAACACATCTTTACCTGAGCGTAGTTAGAATAGGCTACTTCCATTCCCACGCGGTTAACTCTGTGTTCTACGTTTAGTCGGACTCGGCGCGCGCTGGCTGGCGATATTTACGGATCGCGCGCAAATTGTGAAGTACCCACTTATAGTTAGTTTATGAAATTGTTTGTTTATCTTTTAGTTTGTACGTATATCCAAAGCTGTTGTTACAAAATATTGTATTTAATTATCTCACGTAAGTGAATTATAATTCTTGTGAGAAATAATAATAAAGATCTTAAACCACATATAAAAAGAATGATGCGGTTAAGATTGAACTCTGATACTAATATTTACGCATATTACGAACCAGACAGTCATCAAAAACGCTTCAATTTTATACTCTAAGCAATAAAGTGGCAGTGCCGACATCCCACATACATACATAATAAATACAACATGTCTGTCTAGATGTCGCCCATACAAAACATATTTAATGCAGAGCTCGGCTAATGTGCAAACTGCAAATATGAGCACTAGTGTGCACGCACCACAAAAGGACAAGTCCGTTCTGAGTTAGACGTCATAAATTGCGCAGATGTCTGAGTTGGAACAGATGTTCAAGGCAAGAGATGAAGCGATTTCAAAATCAAAAATCAAAATAAAATCTCTTTATCTACTCCGTGACCATGGCGCTTGCAACAATGCCGAAATATCGGAAACTCAAAATTAAGGTACATGGTAGCAGTCCCTTCAGTAATAATAATTATGTGAGTGACCATGAAAATTTAATACAATATTTTTCTTTAATTGTTTAGAATATTTAAATTACTTCTTACAAATTGTAAAATGCTTCTTTACGGAGTAGTACAAATTGTGAGTAGCGTATGTTATTAAATAAATAATCATGGTTATTTATCACCATAATGTGTCTCGTAGTAGGGCAAGTACTACGAGTGCTACGAGTCTCGTAGTACGAGTATAGTAGGTACTACGACTACGGTTACGGAGCCATACTTGATTCCTCTTGTACTTTTGCCCTTTTAAAGGTTTGAAGGTCATTGGGGGAGGCCTATGTTCAGCAGTGGACGTCCTGTGGCTGAAATGACCATGATGATGAAGATGATGATGAAAGGTTTAAAAAGATTTTCATCATTCATGGTTTTGTATGACAACCACAACAATTTTATAAAGGAGGCAGATTTAGTTGTTTGTTTGTATTATATTGACTCCAAAGATATTGAACTGATTTTAAAAATCTTTCACCATTAGAATCTTACATTATTTCTGACAAACAAAAGCGGTACAAAGTTCGCCGGGACAGCTAGTATTCTAATATTGAGATTATTCGCTGTTAATCTCAACTTAGGTCACAATGAAACCTACGTTCCTACGTTCCGCATAGCCCAGAAGGTGAATAAAATAATTTAATACTCCCGAAAAGATGAGCTCCTGCATATTTCCTTCTGAGGTGACATAGAGCTGAATTTAGCTCACTTGTATTGTGATTATGAAGAATTCCACGACTTCCAAGCTCTTAATTTCTTTGAAATATACATATACGAGTACTCGTACACTCACTCGCATTTCCAAGTTCTTATTTTCTGTAAGATTAAACAATATGTAATAATATAGTATGGTGTGTAAAATCTTATTAAACATTGTATGTGGAGCATCATTTTGGACGAATGAGCAGTAAGACTTAATTTGCCTATCGTGTCTTCTGGACTGCATGCTCGTATGCATAAATAACTTTTTATCAGTTAAGATACAGGCCAAGAGCTTCTTCGTTGTAGATTAAAAAAAGCAATTTGGGCAATAAAAAGTATCAAAAGTTTGTAGTTGTACCCATAGTACAAGTTATACTTAGCTTGGGACTAGAGGCACAGTGTAAAATGTCCAAAGATTATTATTACTTGTGTGTTTCATTAAATCTTGCTAACTGAATGTTAACGTACCGTTACTAATGCGATATTATCAATTTGTAATTAAAGTTAAGTCAACGGGGAGTAATTATTCCCTGGCCACGTGAACCCCGCAAAGTGCAACTTACCCAACAAACTAATAAGCAAACAAAATTTCGAATGCACCTCATCAACATAACGCCAGCGATTAGGGTTGCCAACCACATACGTGCATGACAATGCAGATTTTTTTACATAACAAGGTATTTGACCGCAGTCGCACCTGGTGTTAAATGAGATGCAGTCTAGAATGGCACATATTATCTGTTTTGTTATAATATAAAAATCATGGTTATACTTGTGCTGATAAAAGAGCCCAGAGTTTTACACATAAAAAGGCTGACGATGATAATGAAGATCGGCTCTGAATAAATGGCTTCATTTTTATACTCCATTCTAATAGGCTACCGGCAAACACAGCGTGGGATGTCCATATTGTCCATCCACAAGGTAAATACTCGTAGACGACCTCATAAAAGTAGCAGGACTTCTGTGATCTGGAAATCATTGGGAGAGGCCTATGTTCAGCAGTGGACATCCTATGGCTGAAATGATGATGATGAATACTTTCAAAAATACATTGAGACCTTCCATAATTCCTGTATAATTGGCAACCCTTCCGCTTAATCAATTGATGTCAAGCCGCGACTTGACGCCAATCACGAGCTGCGATACCCAATAAAGTACTTTTTTGACAACTACATATTACTCCTATCGAAAATGTATCGTAATAATAGATTTGCAAAGGCCAGTCATTTTCCACACAGTGGCAACCCTGCCGTGTATTCAGTTGATGCCAAGCCGCGCGACTTGACGCCAATCACGGCCCGCGACACCCAATACAGACCGGCGGCGGGTTAATTGAATAAATTTGCATTCCATCCCGTTAACATTGCCGTTTGTTTCGCATTAAACGTGCCGGGAGTGTGACAACCCTGATTGGTGTGTGATGAAGGGATATTGGTAATGTATTGATGGTCTTACGTGATGACTTTAAGGTAGCTTTTTATTTACAACGTTACTTTGTCAACTGCTAAATCAGAAGTAGGCGTCACAAACTCCACTGTATAAATGGCTGACTGTCCGAAAAGAAATGCTCCTCAAGTTAGGCTTTTACTTCGATTGTTACACGCATTTATGGTTAGGTATACATACGAGTACTAGTCTATGGACTGACAAAGTCATAGTCATACAAAAATATTAGTAAAACACTAGGATTGTTGGTACACACATTTTTGTTAAATGTGATCGTGTATACTGATTCGGTACAAGATTACTCACCAGACTCTACATTTTATCTATTGCAACTGATAGTATGTAAATTAGCATAACATTTGACTTGATGTGCTCTCATCCTGGAAACCCATTGGCAACCTATTTAAAAATCATTTCACTACGAGTACTTATAGACTTTAACTTTATTTTATGCTTCACTCATATCAAG
This sequence comes from Ostrinia nubilalis, assembly GCF_963855985.1. Classification (NCBI taxonomy): domain Eukaryota; kingdom Metazoa; phylum Arthropoda; class Insecta; order Lepidoptera; family Crambidae; genus Ostrinia; species Ostrinia nubilalis. The sequence goes on along the minus strand of NC_087088.1, from coordinate 4,197,794 downwards.
GCAGTGAATGGAATCGAGTGCTCCAATCTAAACTCAAAGATGTAATACACGAGTGCTCCAATCTACATAAGCTAAAAGATGTAACACAACACAGTTAAAAGAAAGTCATAACACAAAAAACCGTTTACAACACACGTTTACGGCGACGTGTTTATTCTGAATATTTAAATTGAAATAGTCGAGCGGAGCGGAGCGAGCGAGCAAAATTTTAAATTCCCACGGCGGTGTTCACAATAGTTACCTCCGTCGTTCCAAATTTGGTTACCGTAAACTGACTTTTAAACGATGTCAACGTATCTTGTAAATATTTTAACAATTCTATGAATTCAAATACGCTTTCCAATGAGGATTTTAATTTACAGAAATATTTAATTTTAATCCTAGAAGTATTTTTGCGACTTTATAGCTTTTGTAACGTCGAAAAGATATCAGAGTACATTTATTGCAAATCAGCCCTTTACCCCTTTAACTATATCAAATGTCACGGTTTACATTTATACTCTGTCATCCGAACTGCAAACATAGAGTTCCCTTCTTATAAACACCTGGATCATATCACTATAACGCCTCATAAACTCAGGCATCACATGTTAACATAATCGAACTACTATTCATACACAAAGGCTTTAAAATTGCTTACTAACTACACGATTCAAGGAAGAAAGATTTACCTAATAAAAAACTATTTCACTAAAAAAAAAATTCCGAATCTGTAAAAATATGGCCCGGAGCAGTTGAAGACCAATTTTTATCGCAATTTACGCCGATTTAATATCCGTTATTCGATTTCTCTAGTTTTCCAGATCCGTATTTTGAAGGGATCGAACGTAGTCCGAAACTGCTCTAAAACTCCTTTAATATGAAAAAGTATTAAAAAATCTCTGACCACTAATAAAAACGTAGCTAAAATGAACTACTCTAGCGGCGAGCGATTGCGGCGCTGTTTAACGACTCATTTGAGTTTCAGAATAGGAGCGTGATTATGAATACATTCTGCCTTTGTTAGTTTTGCATTTAGTATAATAACGCTGTGGTGCACCCCGACGCAATTTCTAACAGACGTACCACACAGCATATTACTTATTATCATGTATAGGGACATTTACTTTTGTTGCAATATCTCACCTTTGATGACCACCAAGACCTCGATGTGACGTCGTGTATTATAATAATATAATCATTTGGCCTTCAATTGCATAGGTTTTATTTTTTATAATTTTTTAGCTTATTAATTTTAACATGTATATTAGGGTTACATAATAAGTATGTGAAGTTCAATAGTTTAGCATATTTCTTTTATTTTCAAGCTTTGCATAGTTAGGAACCAGATGGCATCGGATCCAACCGTGACTTCGCTTCAAACACTATGAGTATTATCACAAAGATAACTTGATTAATACTATCCTAAATTATAACTCGATTTGAAATACAGTCAATTTTCTAAATTGACTTGAGTCTGGCTGGAATATGACCCAGATGGTGTCTGAGATAAAGCATAAATATTAAAATCCATTTGGATATAGGTAATTTATGAGAATTTAGTTTGAAGTTTTTGTTTTATTTGTTTACACATTGTTTTATTTAGGCCAAAGAACTTAATATTATTTTTCTTATAACTTTACAATTACATAAACTATTTTGATTTATTAATATTTCTTTTTCAAATATGTAAATGTAATTTGATTATAATATTTGTATAAGAGACAACATTACTCTTTAAAAATTAAATAAAAATAGTTTGAAATCTTTCGTAATTTCATAGCATAATATAAATATTATGAGCACTCAGAGAATAAAATTCGCGTAATCAAACCGAAAAATTCAGTCCGAAGAAACTTCAATTAATTATTCACGAAGAAGACACTAAAGCAAAAGCATAGATAAAGTTTTTTCCATGAATACAATCCACTATTGTTTGTTCGACGTCTCTGAAAATGCTGTATTATTGAGGCATAACATTGGCGAGCTGGTACGAGTATATCTATAGTTTTATGCTTATTAATTTTCCACTTTATACACCATAGAGGCACAATTATGAACATAAGTACAATAAGATAAGTAAGCATTGCAAGACTTACTTGAAAAGTCCATGATTAAATTCTCGGAGGTTCTAGCACTATTCAAAGTTTTGTCATTTGCAAAAGATATCGACCAAGCGGGCGCATTTATAATTTAACCCATTTTTAAAACCTTTCGCTCTTTCTACGCTTCTGTTGTCGTCTTAAAAAAGGTAAAAAATATAACAAGGTGACAAAAAGAGCTCATTAAAAGTACTAGTAAATAAAACTGGAGATAAATGGCTCTGGGGCGAAGAAATATTAAAAAGAGGGTCTATTTACACCAAGACGGGAGATCAGTTACAAGGAAAAATTTGCCGAGACCGGGTTCTGAGTGTATAAATTAAAAAATCGGTCGAGTTTTTCACTGTTTGCGGGAGAAGTGGGTTTGGAAGTGTTTTTGAATAAAAGTTGTTTAGGTGACATTCTATTACTGAGTCAATAAAGAGAAGAGGAAAAATGTGAACACTTAAACTAAATGTATCGCGAACTTAAAAAAATGACAATGTATTTTATTTATAAAATACTAGCTGACCCGGCGAACTTTGTTCCGCCTTAATGGCAATAAATAAGCAGACTTTTTTTTAATTTCGAACGGGATAAAAAGTATCCTATGTCCTTCTCCTGGCTCTAAACTACCTCCCTGACAATTTTCAGCTAAATCGGTTCAGCCGTTCTTGAGTTATAAGTGGAGTAACTAACACGACTTTCTTTTATATATATAGAACTAGCTGACCCGGCGAACTTTGTTCCGCCTTAATGGCAATAAATAAGCAGACTTTTTTTTTAATTTCGAACGGGATAAAAAGTATCCTATGTCCTTCTCCTGGCTCTAAACTACCTCCCTGACAATTTTCAGCTAAATCGGTTCAGCCGTTCTTGAGTTATAAGTGGAGTAACTAACACGACTTTCTTTTATATAATAGATATAGATGTATCAATAATAGCGAAAGGTCACTGATTGACTGAATGACTCACTCACTCATCACGAAATCTCAGAAACTATAACACCTACCAACTTGAAATTTGGCAGGTAGGTTCTATATAGGGTATAGACATCCTCAAGATTTTACGAAACTCCATCCCAGGGGGTAAAAAGAAATCCACGCGTATGAAGTCGCGGGCGGCCGCTAGTTTACAATATTCTTCTAAGTATTTTTCACAAAATACTTAAGGCTTAAATGTTATTTCCTAACGATTCAAGATCGATATCTTTTTTAATTTAATACAAGTAATTTAGTACTTTCAACTCTTCGAAAACATTAGCAATTCAGAAAAAGCTTTATAATAAATTATCCTTAAAGTAAGTCTGCCTTTTGAAATAATTTATTCAAGTGTTAATTCCGTTTTCAAGCTCACAATTCAGTACAATAGGTCTAAAATTACATTAATCTCAGTCTATAGGGAAATTAGCCCTTACTAGTTATAAAATCCACCCACATCTTTCAAGAATTGCTTATGAAATCCCACCAACGTAGTACATTCCGTAAACAATAAGGATGTCCGCAATCCCGCGCCCGTAATCCCGCGGTCCCGGACAGCGGCGACGTATTGACGTATCTAATAGACGTAATCCCCGCCCGGGACGGTTGCGGGAAAATGCTCTTGGACTGCTTTCATTATTTTCAAATAGCTTTGCTGTGGTTCTAACTGAGGATTTTTTCATAGACAATGGACATGCACGAGCTATTGCCAAAGACTGGGCTTTGATTTTTTTTTCGTATTCTTGCATGAGGGCTGAGTGTGAGTTTACATCAAATGTCCTCACTAGTGAGCGCGTAAAAAAATGACATTAAATGTATGACGGATTGTACAGCGCCCCTAGCGGAAACTTTCAAAAACTAAAATTTTCATATATTTTTAAACGCGCTCAGTAAACTCACACTCTGCCCTTTGGACACTTTGTAACATACAAACAAACTAATTATAGCTGAAAAATGTTAATTTTAAAATACATAATTTGTGAATGTAACATTTTTTTTTAAGAACGTGGTAGAGATTTAATAATACTGGGACACGTAAAAGATATTTTTAAAAGCCTATTTGCAAAATAAATGAATTTAAATTTAACAATATCAGATGATGAGATTTTAATTGTAAAATTTTGTTTACAAACATCATAAAGCTGCTTAAAATACTACAAAACAGATTGCCGTCTTTATTTCATAAAAATCACCGTATCATAGAGTCGTTTGTAAATTATTTATTTATTTATATCGTAAAAACATCGCTCAAAAACGTGCCAAAACCGCTAAATACACCGAAGCATAATCTAGAAAAAATCTGCCAATCAATATCGCCCCCATTCAATTAGTATCACAAATGCACCTTTAATGCTCGAAGAAATCCCGAGTTACCTTAAACGATTTAGGGGAGCTGATACAGACTAGTTAATACTATAGACTCCGCTTGAGTTTAAAACTTTTTTAATTTTGAGTTATTATGTAAAATCTTAAACAATGATTACTACTTGCCTAGTTTTACATACTTTTCACACTTTGATTTATCCGAGGTGTTGGTACTAACTCAACAAGTTTCTAAAAGCATTTTAAAGAAAACTAGTTACTTGGAGTTCCAACTAAACCCCGAGGACGAGAAAAACCCGGAATCACATTGATGTCCATAGTAAATAAGGACCTTAAAGAGGCCCAAGTCAACAAAGAGACGATCCAGGACAGAGCCGCCTGGAGACGCATGATCGGAGGGCCGACCCAATATAAAATTGGAATGTGCCAGGCTTAAAAAAAGTTACTAGGAGTTCCAAATCACAGAGAAGCTTGTGCCGAAGTTCAACGTAATCAAAACCATTTCATTTTTCTATACATATAAATTCATCATCATCATCATTATAGTCTTCACTACAGAAATCCGACTCAATCCAATTTGTCAGAGGCAATTGGAAAATTTGGTCAACACACTGGCCTAAGGGATTGTTGCCTGACGTTCGCATATTAATTTCTGCTTTAGTTGCCTTTAACGACTTTCACGGTAAAAGTGGATTGGCACTTTTCTACTCTGCTAGAACCACACTGCGTTTTATTAAGTCCTAATTTGAGCAATTATTATTTAGCGAAACGACAAGCTATATCCTCGTCTTCTGGGTTGCTCAATGTGGCTTCTACAGAAATAAGTTGTCTTCTTAAGCTGGCCACTAAATGAAATCCCAACCTAATAGAGAGGGGAGCGTAACGATGTTTTAATATATTGGACGGGTCTTGAATGTTGAAAAAATGCTTAGATGTACTTAAATTGGTTTCTGTGTACTTTTATTGGGAAACTCCCTTACCTACGTTTCGTTGCGTGTTGGGAATGTTCGCGGATCATAAATTGGAATCTTGGTGAGTTTCACTCTGGAAGTTTTTTTTAGAGTAAGGAAGTGCTTGCTGTTTAAAAAAATTATTTTTGTTTTTTACGTCACATTGTTATTACATCAGTTAAAATAATTATTTAATGCGCAAAACTAAACTTGACGCTCATTAAGGCTGGGTTGCACCATCTTACTTTAACTTTGACAAACGTCAAAAATCTGTCAAAATCCATACAAAAAGCACCGGTTATCGTCAAAGTTACGGTCAAAGTTAGGTGGTGCAACTCAGCCTAAATGGTTAGTTTTCGACTAGTTACATTTTAGTAACTTAAATAAATAAATCCATTGAGTTTGCGAGCAAATCAAATTGTAAGTTTCTAATTTCTATTGCTATAGAAAATCTATGAGGCAATCTTTTTCTAACAATTCATGAAGTGTACTCACTCGTATTTCAGTTGATTCATAGTGCCAATTACCTAAAATTACTTTTACTTTATGTGCCTATAAAAATGTTTACTACCAGCATAAGTGTAGGCGCACACCGTTGATTTTTAGTTGGCCGATAGTTGTGCCCGATTTTAATTTGTATGAAGAATCGGCCAAATCGAATCGGCGTAGTGTGCGCACTCCCATACATGCCCATACTGATCAACTGCCCGACTAAACTATCGGCCGACGATAAATCAACGGTGTGCGCCTACTCTTACGGTTGTGAACAAATGACAAAAACCAGACTATTCAGCGTCAAAATACCTGCCATTAAAACCATTAAAACACATCAAAAGCCATAAACAAATGGAAGCTCGCAAAAAACCCAATTTACATAATTAATCCGGCTTAGAGTAGGTGATCGTAAGCGGATTACTGTGCTCAACCAAATTGAATGTGGCCACTGTACCAGCTATTGTGCTGTAGGTGTGTTTCCACTATAAGAGTACGGCAAAATCTCGCCCGGTTTTATTAAAATTATCTCATCATTATTGCAGTCACAGGACGTCCACTGATGAACATAGGCCTCAATAAGATATTAAAAAGATAAAATGAGTTTTAAAAATTTCCGCTTAGTGACGTTGGTCCAACTACCCAACACTACCCGCGCGCATCGACTGTAATACTCCCCCAATAATTTTCAGACTGGCCAATCGGTACCGGCCTATATCCAGTGCCTTCCTGCTACCTTTATGAGTGCTTACTTTGTGTGTGGACATCCTACGCTGCGCTTGCTGGTATGTGGCCTCCATTCCATAACTTTGCTGCCCCATTGTGCATTGTCAGTTTAGCAAGCTTTAAAATCAAAATCCGTCAAAATGTGTCTTTTGATTCAAAATCGAAATTGACAAACAAATTGAAATTTTTCCTGATCACTGAAACATTGCAAGTTCGATATCATTGAAATTTCACATTGATTTTTTCCAGTCGACAGTAATTAGCACTTTTTTTACAGTATAGTACATATTACAACTACATTGTAAGATATGCCGAAATTTCATGGCCTTGATTTTAATTTCAGATACAGTGGAAACAGACAAACATGACAACGTGTAAGCTCAAAGCACACACCTTGAGTCTTGATTGTAATTAATAATTTATTATGGCGTAACGCGTTTCGAATTTTCACAAATGAGGGAATTTGAGAATGCCTTGTCACATGCAATATCGTGTTACAAGTGTGTAACAATACATGAATGTATGAGTGCACGTCTAACGAGCTGGTGTTGACATCCTTGCAAAGAAAATTAATGAGCTATTTTTAATTTTTATCTAGTGTCTAAAATCCTAATGAACGAAATCGACACTGGAAAACTTTGACTTTGAAGACACGACTTCTCAAATACACTGGTAGGTTCGCCCCAAGCTTTTGCAATTAGATTAATTTAGAAATGAAGAAAATATTCATTTTAAAATATGTATTAAGGGTTAATAAAACCCAGTCAAAAATAAAGAAAAACTTTGAACCAGATTATTTGTCGGAGATAGAGAAAAGACAACTTACTTTCTTATTCTTATTGCTATTTTTTAATTTTTTCGAAAATAGCAAAGTTAATTCTATTTTACCCCAAATCCTAAATATAGGGCATCCAAACTACCGCGTTAACATTTAGCCAACTTAAATTTCAGCAGTTCCAGGCCAGAACTCGTCGCTCCGCCAAAGCCTTCGTAAGCGGATTACGGCTCCCTATTCGGCCTTCCAATTTGCCAAGCAAATCTCTTCGCACCTCGCACAATGGGTGTCTTTGTGCTGGAAATTAGACTAGATAGGTGAGACTGGCTTTCAACGAGTGTAGGTCACTTTAATCTCGCACGTTTTCAAAGGGATACGATTAGGAAAGGTTGAGTCATTTTGGATGGTTGTGTATAAACTCATTAGTTGCGATGAGGAAATACTTTGTCTTCCAAAACTACTATTTTGGACACCTTATGTATAACTATGATATAAGTTTAAGACACAGGCAAAGCGGCAAAAAATCTTGAGTACAAGCCGAATTGCAAACGCTGTATGGAATGCCGATTATCTTGCGTTGCGATGGACTGATTGAATATTAAATCAGAATCAGAATATAGGCTAATTTAGCTTGTTATTGGTTGTAGGGTCCTAAAACAAGTTTTGTTGTTAGTCACAAAAGGAAAATACAGTTTCAGACTATTTGAAGAAAAGCCAAGCCCGTGCGTGAGTAAAACCGATCTTCAATTGTTTCTCAGCAATAAGACCAGAAGGTCTTTTTCTTCATCAGAAGATGCCTCTATGAATTAAATATTATTTATATTTAAGTCCAAATAACTACTAGTTCCATGTTTGTACCATTTTAAAACAGCCGACAACCGTTTGTCGAGAGGTGTATTGCAAGCGGCCAGGTTAGATTCTCAAAGCGAGCTCAAGAGGCAATAATAGGCTGAGCTGCGCTCTCTTTTGTTTGTTGAAACCTTTATATCATATTTTGAGATATTTGTTGTGAAACAACACACTTAAAAACTTTTCAGTCCAAAAACTGACTAATGTTCTGTAGAGTTTGGTGCTTATTAACTCGATTGAAATTACTATTTACATACATAAACATCATCGGTCTACTCATGTTAAACTTACTACAAATATAGCTAACTTACTGAGTTATGCCTGTTTTCACCATCAATCCCTAATTTTTAAGTGACCCTATAGTAACACGTAACAGGAATTTTGTTTTCGTAGGGGTAACTTTAAAATTAGGAATGGATGATTAAAACGGGCATTAGTCTCTTAATTTTCCTGTCGAATGCAAATAAATTCATTTCCTCTTAAAGCTCAAAGTTGCATTCCAAACACACTGACTGCTATTTCACACGTAGAACTAAACGCAAGCACAAATAATTATAAACTAAAACATTGAATGCTGTTTGCGGTTACCACATAAAGTTCTACGATACGCGTAAAATTAGATTCTAAAACAGTTATAGGTAATTTTGACGATGGAATGCTCCCCATTTTCCAATGAACCATTCATGTTTATGTCAATTTTGTGTGACATGAACTGTTTGAAGGCCGTAAACGAGGGCATGTCAGGTTAATGACGCAATTTAATGCTCAAAGAATCCACACAGAGGTGCAGTAACTAAATGGCATAATGTACATAGCTTCAGTAGGTTTTAATATTGCATGTTCCCAATATTTCAATGGAGTACACTGTCATTAACCACATAGTGACAGAAATCGCACTCTAAGCAGCTGCTTCAAAATTGTGTTTCTCCTTTTTAAAAGCTTTTTTATGATTTATAATAGTGCTTCTAACTTTTTTCCAATATTCACATCACTACTTTAACCCAAAACTGAAAAGAGCTTGTTAAATAAAATCACACCAGGCCTCTAAATTTTTGCAAAAGTTGTCACAGGTAATATCGCACCTATGACAACTTTCAATTCTGATCAAAATTTGCTCTTGGCGGGAAAATGCACAACGCAACTGGCATTGTGGACCAAGTTATGTGGAAATTGATATTTTGAAATTCACCATTTCATCCACAAAATGTCCACTGATGAACATAGGTCTCTAGATTGACCAATGATTTCTAGATTTGCCGGTAGGTAGCGGCCTGCATCCAGCGTCTTCCCGCCACCTTGTGGGTCGTCCCATGCTACGTTTGCCAGTACGTGTGGCAACTATGTACGAGTAGAGTCCAAAATAGTGCATCTACTGGATTTAACTATAGTATGTTAATTAATATTCTATTAGAATGTGGACAAAGCGTTTTGCTGCACAATGCTGCTTAGTTAAAGGGTCATTATAAACCTCCTTAAATGCACGCGACTTTTGTTGCAGTGACGAGCAAAATAATGGAATGTTATACTATTGTGAGTATTGTGACAGAAGTTGAGGCTACTTAAACCTTCATGTATTTCTGTTTGTGTGGAACATTTTGTTTTAGTTACGGCAGTAGTACTTAGTATACAAATTGTTAACGGATCCTTAATTGAACATACTTTCAACATAGTGCATATTCCCATGTGATATGATAATTATAATAGATCCTTTCTAAATAACAATTTGGGGATAGTTCATATTTCATACTTCATACGAGTACCTATGTCAAAGCAATTCAGTCATATGGTGTCAAATTCAGGCTCGTAAATTAAGAAATAAGGAAAAAAAGTACAGTTTTTATGCTCGAAAGTACACACGGGTTACTTAATACTCATATGGTTTCTTCAAATAGTTTTTTAAGTTCTTTCGAACCAGAAGTAAAAATAACTCTAGTAGAACTAGTAAAAGCCCGTGCCTTTGTTTTCGTGAAATTTTATTCACATGCAAACTTTATCGCATTAAAATCCATTCAATACTCATTAAAAAATATCAGCAATCTTTGCAATAGACTCATGACATCACGCAAAAGGGTTTAATTAAAATACTTAACATGAAAAAGCCTAATTATAAAATATAATTCTGAAGCAAATATTTAAACACGATGCGCGTATAAAATTCCTGAACACAGGCTTCGCGGTACGGTACTGTTCAAACAGAATTAAAGCGTATTAACTGAACAGCAAAGTTTGTTTTCCAAGTCAAACGAGTTAACCTATGTAATTGCGACCTGAAATACATGTTATGAGATCTCTAATTAACTGCCACGCATTTGCTTCAGTTAATTTAGTTCCGAATGTATAATGTAATTAGTTTATCTTAGAGTAATAGTTATTTAACGCGAGAAATGAATAATTTAATGTTGAACTGATGTGTTGGAGGAAATTTCGGATGTCGTAAGCAGTGGCGGGCAGTAGTCTCAATTTAGATTAGTCTTAAGATTAATCTTCATCAATACTGTATAATGAAGGGACTGTTTATTGTCTGAAATTATTAAAGGCACGCCGATTACCGTATGCAGTTTTAGCGGGGTCTACACGACTTTGGGCCCGATGCTGTCTTCGATCGATGTCAAATATCTACTACTGTAAATATTTAGCACATTATGGCACATAGCTCGTAGAGCTGATGGCCGCTGGGGCAGGAAAGTTCTTGAGTGGCGACCACGAGCCGGAAGACGTAGCGTGGGCAGGCCTCCCACTAGGTGGACCGACGATCTGGTGAGGGTCGCGGGAGGTGCCTGGATGCGAGCGGCGCAGGACCGGTCTTTGTGGAAATCCTTGCTTTCTCCAGCAGTGGACGTCTTTCGGCTGAAATGAACAAACGAACGAAATATTTAGCAAGGTTTATTAATTTGCAGTTAACTCTACATAAAGAAGAAAACCAAATGCAACACAAATTATGTTAACCTTGCATGCCTAACTGTGGGTATAAAAAACACAGCAAGTATGCAGTGTAAAAAGCCTAAAAAACTATACCATGTACAACATCAAGTGCCGGTATTACACCAGCTGCAGCCGTCAGACACATTGTATACAAACTATATCGATTCAATAATCGAATCCCGACTAGTTAATGAAGAGGCGCATCCCGAATCGATACACCCACTCGAGCGCTGTCGAGTCGAGCGTTACCGATAACAGCGCTCGAGTCGAGTGCTTGATAACATCGATGTGTACATCACTGAACACTCGGGTGCTGCTAAGATGTTACGTAGAGACGTGTGGATTATATTGTAGTACGTAGGTAAGTAGGTATTAGGTTTGCCTTGATTGAAGGTAAGTAGGTAAATCGAAGCTTTTACTAATAACATAATTAGCTTAGAACTCTGAAACAAATTCCTCTGAAAGAGCTTCCTCGTTGTTGTTTAAAAAAAAATCTATCAACTGAATGATTAATTAATTCATTAATATACCTACGAGTTGTCAGTGCTTTTCGACTTCGTTTTCGAACATTAAGATAAAACAACTATGGCATCTTGCTTTTTTTCTTGCTAACAAAAGTTCTGTTAGTATTCCCACCTCTCGTTCCCACCACTGCAACTCCTGTGTATAAGAGTAGGCGCACACCGTTGATTTTTCGTCGGCCTATAGTTTAGTCGGGCAGTTGATCAGTATGGGCATGTATGGGAGTGCGCACACTACGCCGATTCGATTTGGCCGATTCTTCATACAATTTGAAATCGGGCACAACTATCGGCCAACTAAAAATCAACGGTGTGCGCCTACTCTAAAAACCCAACCAATGAAGGTCAACATTGGACCTGCAACGAAATTAATCAGAAGAACATAGGAGGAGTTCTAAATAAAGGTTCGACTTTCCTCCATTGCAAAGCGGATGACAGACGTGACAAATAAAGGTTTAAAAGTTCTGTTAGCATAATCTAATGTCGACAGCAGTCGAGGATTTAAGCTTTTCCTCTATGTTACTCGAGAATCTCAAAGTTTTGCGACTTGCATACTCTCTACACGAGTGTAACAATAATCCACAATACCCAAATCTAATCCATAGCTCAATGGAATCCCATGTCAAAGGCTAGCCTTCATTTCCAAATGGACAATGCCGATAAATAACCCGGCGGACACAGTGCGGCGCAAGAGCTCGTAAATTGCGCCCTTAATGAACCATTAGCTTGAAATTAGCTAAATAACATGACAGCGCATGCACGCGGCTGCCCGGATCCAGTATAATCCGGCGCGGCGCGGTTTAAACTGGTACGAACCGGTTTTTTGGATTGGAATAAATGTAAGATATTACTGAAAGCTGTAGTTAACTACTGCCTTCCAAGATGCAAAATATCAGTTTTAAAACGTTTAATTGTTTTAAAGAAAGCTGAGGTTTTCATCGGAAAAGTCAAGATAGAGTCCCTTCTCGTAGAATAAACTCAATTCCTATTTAATTGCGCATTCAGTGACGTGAGTCTTTAATTTTAAATTGCTCTTCTTCCATCCCTATACTACCTATAGATAGAGTAAGAATAAGGCCTATGCTCAATATTCACTTGACCTTATTGGTGGTTATGCCCTTTTTATCTTACCAACCTGTATAGTTTGGTTGTAATCTTAAAACAAATTTTCAAAATAATCTCATATATAAATATCCTTGGACATTTTTTTACACTGCGCCGCTAGCCCCAAACTAAGCAAAGCTTGTACCTACTATGGGTACTAGACAACGGATATAAACATACTTAAATACTTTTTTTTTGTAAATACATACATATTATACATAGAAAACACCCAGTCCAATACAAACAAATATGTTCATGCACACAAATGTTTGTACTGTGCAGGAATCGAACCCGCAACCTCCGGAATAGTAGTCCGATTCGAACCACTACACCAAACGGCCGACACTGTCACACCGATATGAAACAACTAACCCTAACTCTTATTTACCTCTTTCAATTTCCTTCTAGGAAACAATATTTAAAGTTTTCCATTCCGTGACGGACAACATTGTCGGAAGATGTTTTCTATTACGGCATGTTTGGACAGCCTTATTGAGTGCCTCCCGGCTGGCAAACACTAACAGTTTTTAAATTAAGTGTGCTGAATAAAATCTTAGGAAAATGAAGAGTTCTAGGAGCAGCTCACTTCTCGGAAATATTATATGTATAGAGTTATGCTGATGTGTAATTAATTATGTACCGTGTAAGTATACCTACTCAACCAAACTTAGGCTAAGTTGCACCACCCAACTTTGACTGTAACAAATGTCAAAAATCTGTCAAACTCCATACAAAAAGCACCGGTTAATGTTACGGTTAAAATAAGATGGTGCAAATCAGCCTTAATTTTCGAACGTCACAGAAACTGGTCATCCTTCAAAATGGAAATTCTCATCTCTAAGACTCAATAGAGTCGCTTTATTATTACTAGCTTTTGCCCGCGGTTTCAAGGTAAAAATTTCGTTTGTCACAGATCGTCATAAATTATAGCCTATATGTTATTCCAGGTTATAAACTATAATACTGCAAAGTTTCATCAAAATCCGTTCAGTAGTTTTTGCGTGAAAGAGTAACAAACATGTTGACATCTAGACATCCAGACATCCATACAAACTTTCGCATTTATAATATTAATAGGATAGTAGTAGGATGATACCTATAAAAACAAAACAATTACTCGTGCGAATAATCACATAACCTTATCTACCTTCGCATTCCTCACGAACTAATACAGATTATTATTTGATTATTATTTTTGATTTGATTTGATTTGATTGATTAGCTCCTACGTCCCCATTCCAGGGAGCTTAGCTGATACTAGAGCTACATAGCTCTTAACAATGAGCACGCGAGAGGGCCCCACTATTACAGTCTAATATGTTTACTAATTGATTCCCAAACAGACAGGGCAGGGGTAACTTCATTTGCAGTAGACACCCAGTCTGGCGATTGGTACACCCAGACGGTGCGTAGCTCGGTGTTTGGGATAAATGAAGCAAATTGGTTGATTTGTGGATAAATAGGGATTGATTGCAAGTTTAGCTCTGTTTTATGGTAAACTAGCGGCCGCCCGCGACTTCATACGTGTGGATAGCATTTTGCAAAATCCCGTCATTGTGAGCACCTGCGTTCTAAAAAAAACCCCATGCAAAATTTGAGACTCCTAGCACTTGTAGTTTCTGAGATTTCGTGATGAGTGAGTTAGTCAATCAGTGCCCTTTCGCTTTTATGTACATGTAGATTGTAATAATAAATTTTATATATATTAAAATGTGGACGTCCCAAGGACAGACAATCATAAATGTTGCAGGAAGACGCCACTGTATGCAGACCGCTACAACTGGCCAATTTGGAAATCATTGTGAGAGGTCTATGTTCAGCAGTGAAACCACTGTGAAATGGTGATGGTGATTCAAACCATATTTTGCTTTGACAAATATGAAAAAACTTTAGATAACGGCCGCCTGACTGTTAGTTTACACAATGAATCATTACACCTTTTTACAATAATGTATTTATTTATAAGGTATTTCGATTTTCCATCTTTTCAAGTGAATCAAATACACGTTGAAAACCTTTATCTTTTACGACCTTTTCATGAAGATTTTCCGCAGGTAGAGACTGTCTTTTGTTGGGCAACTTAATAAAAATGCAGTTAAGTGCGATACAAGAAACAGCGAAGGGTTTCGTACCTTAAATAATTTTAACATTGCACAAGCAAGCTTTCTATTTTCAAGAACAAATGACTCAATTTTTCACAGTCTACTAAGTACCAACACACGTCAGTTGTTGGTACTTTACCAACCATTTGGTACATTTGGTACATTTGGGTGTACATGGGCGACGGCAATTGCTTACCATCAGGTGATCTGTCTGCTCGTTTGCCTCCTATCACATAAAAAAAAAAAAAAAAAAAAACATAGTTTTTGCCCGCAGCTTCCGCCCGCGTCTGTATGTCACAGATCGTTATAAATTATAGCCTTTACTTCATTTTGATATACCTACATATAAACAATAATAAGTACCGTAAAGTTTCATCAACATCTATTTAGTAGTTTTTAGGTGAATGAGTTACAAACTTGATTTTGATAGGAAAACTTTTTGAACTATTTTAGTTTAACTAGTTTTTTTAACTTGATTTCTATCAGACGTTGTTCTGTGTGTTACTTCGATAAAATAGAGTCCCGTTCAGTGAATGCTCTCACGGAACTCCGAAAGGGAGAGACAAAGTCAAAAAGAAAATTTCTTTTGTAATTTATGCGGCGAAGAAACGGACGTAATGGGACACGTACAGGTTTTATTGTTCTTTCAATTGAACCCGAAAAACGTTCTCTTTCATAGGCAATGTTGTGAAATTATAATTTTTGTTTCCTACTTTCAAAATTATAATAAAATTTTGTTATAAGATGTTAAACAATGAAGTACACATTAATTTACGTTGTAATTTTGAATTAAGTTTATCAATCTATTTTTCACATCAAGTTAATCTCCATCGTAATTCAAGTAAAATTAAATAAATCTCTATTTGGTATAAAAAGTATCCTATCCCAGTTGGGCAAGGTAGAAAAACAGCGCAGCCCGAGACTTGCTCTAGCTAGAGGTAGCTTGAGCTGAACCTCATGGCCTTTTGTTTCCTGTATTTATAGTTTTAATTTTAATTGTAACTTTTAAATGTTGACTGTCGGAAACAATAAATGATTTTTATTTAATTATTATCTCTTTCTCTCTTTCTCTCTTTAGATATGTTATATTTACATAAAAATGAGAACTACTTTAGAATAATGTAACAGAGAGAAAGAGAGAAAATGACTATTCTGCTTAAAAACATCAACTGTAGTATCAGGGATAAGGTGAATTATTAATCAATCTCAGCACACACAGTTAGTCATAAGAAGTACACTAAATTGTACACAGAAATGTTCTTGTTTGCCTCGTAAATATTTATTATTTTATTTTGGAAACATAAACCCTTCACACTATATACTGTCAAGGCAGACAGCATTCAGTCATCCTTGTTATATGATTACAGGAACACCTACCCTGAACGTGGTAACAGACTGTTCTCGGCATAACCATATACGCTGACTTACTCATCTTGATCTGTTTGTTTGTGCAAAAATGAACCTTAACTTTAGGAGATATGATTTGTAATTGGATGGAGAATCGAAGGTCTGGCTTGTTTTCATATAACAGGGTGAGAGGCGACACGGCGTGCATCTGTGTTAATAGGCGTGAAGTTCGTATTCAATATTAACTCGAGTGTGCGAGGGGTCCGGGTTAAAAATTGTTGGAGTACAGCACTAGTCTGTGTATTATGCCTAAAACTAGCAATAGTTATGTAAAAAATACTTTTATTGCCCAAAAAAGTAGACGAAGTCCAATTAAGGACGCTTTCATTTGATAGAGATATTTCAAAATTACGAGTACTTTTGTCAGAAAGAAGACAGTTTGTTAGTTGATGTTCTGAAATAAGATTAATTCAGCTACATATTAAATCCGCTATTTAGTCCCCCCCAGGCCAAGAACTGGTGTGTTAGTTCATACAGTTTATTAACTTCAAACATTCATTGTTCTTAAGTTGAAAGCTATTTTAAGCACACACTACTGCATATTGATAAAACTACACTTTTTGAAAAATAACAGATAAAAAAAGTTTTGTTTTACTTTTTATTCACCATCTAATCTCAATACGATCAAAGTATAGTAAACACCAAATAATTGGTGCAAGCGAAGAGTGTTAAGCTAAATCGAAAGCCCTGAAGCATGTAGACCCTTGTCAGAGGGCAGCCGTCATTTCACGGGTCTCTTGCCCCTGCTGCAGCCAATTACGGAGTGATTGACCACCCACCACCTCTCTTAGACCTCCCACACCCCCCTCTTTTAACCCAAAGCAGGCTCAAATGGAACCAAAGCCAAGACACGCACGGGTCAGGCTAAATGGTCGAGGGTCCTGTTAAGAATTTGGTCCAGTGCTCCAATTGATTGGTCTAGAACTGGAGCCTGTGTCAATAATGAAGTGATTGGGTGGCCAAAGATAAGGTGATAACGAAATTGGACCGTCGGATTGGGTCGAAGGGTTGATTGGGGCTTTGTTAATTTATTGAGTCGTTGTTTCGTATCCAGATTGTGTGAATTTAACTGTAAGTTAGATAAAGGTACGATAAGTATCCATTTCATCCATAACTCGAAGAAATAAAAAAAACTATAAAAATTATTATGCTTTTATTTTCATACAAATATGTATAGTTATTAACTGTTTGCGGAACCGTTCCATTTAACGTTTTATTGCCGGGTATTTTTGTATTTTTAAAAATTCCCACTTAGAAATCAAAATCACAAAACTTTTATAAAGTCGCGTCTTGTGCAAGATTGAAACTGTATTTCACGTAAAACTGTTCACTTCCAATAAGAAAATGCTCGCTTTTCAAGTATACTTTATCGAACAATGCACTGCGTATTCACGCTAAGCCTTACAATTATACTGTTACTCCAAAAGCTCTTTGTAACACTTCGCACCAATAGCGTGCAATAAAAACGAGCCAACTATGAAAACTTATAAAATCTTTGAAAGGAACTCTTAATCGAGAGTGATAACGGAAAAAGTTCAGAAGATGAACGGCCAAAGGCTTTTTTATAGGTTTTAAAATGTGTGTTTTATGAAGGTCCTGAAAATCAAGATTTGTGGTCTAAAGGCTACTAAGATAAAACCCAGAAACGTAAGCTTTAGAAGATGATGGACGGTCAAAAGGCTGTTTCTTGTATTTTTGAAAATCAAGATTTGATGACTTAATACTACCTACTGAAAAAGCTAAAGCTCTGAAACGAAAGCTTTTGATTTAGTATTTGTTTTCAGTTTCCAGTCTATTGAGACATATTTCATGCGATCTCCAGACTCCTTCACTTACTTCTCAAATGATATCTCTGGATAAATAAAAATACCTGTGTCTTTGAAACAGATTTAGTCATGGATTGACAAACCAACCACATCACTTATTTAAGGCAGGGTTGCACCATCTTACTTTAACTTTGACAAATGTCAAAAATATGTCAAACTCCATACAAAAGACACCGGTTATCGTCATAGTTACGGTCAAAGTTAGGTGGTGCAACTCAGCCTAAGTATTTTAATTTCATGCCTAATGTTACTTAGTTCATTGCTTTAATAAGTATGGGATAGTTTCTAAGCATTTTTCGTTGCTTTTCGAGAGTATCATAACACTTGCATTGTTGGAACAGCATTGTAGATCGCACTTTGAAATATGAATTTCATTGAATTACTATTGGCAATCGTATAAAATACGAGAGTTTTATATTAGAAATCGTAAAAAGACAATAAAGATTCTTTCGTGATTGCTCACTACTGAAATGCAAAATAATGTGAACTGGATGGTTTATTACGAAAAATAAAAAGTGTGAAACAGGCAAATGTTTTTTTAAAACCGTGACCTTTTTAGTTGGTCACATGAAGAATCTTAATCTTGGAACAACGATCATGACGTACTTACCTGATAATTATAAATCCAAACGTGAGCGACTAATATATCTAGTTAAATTCTATATGCTTGTGTTAGAGTGGTTTTACGATAATAGTCCAGCGGCGGCGAAGTTAGAATAATTATTGGCAATCATACACTGACATCGTTGGTCTATTCTATTATATCCTTCCTAGTTACTTTTTTTACAGAACAAAGGAACCGAAAAACAACGAAAATATAATAACACAAAGACTATAATAACACTTGACGTATCATCACAAAGTAACAAATACTCTGAAAGCCCTGTTTGCGCCGGTCTAACGAGTTTACCCTGCGCTGCCTTCGTTAGCCGCGATAAATTGACACCTCTAGTTTGTTTACACGGCTATCTTTGACAAAATAGGTGTTGTGGGGCGATAATGGGCCTTATTATCTATGATAATGTCTTTAGTTTTTAAGTTTAAGCAAGGTGTAATATAAAACTGATCAGTAACACTTAAGTAAAGAAGAACTGTAAAAAAAATTTGAAAAGGAGAATTTTGTTTATCTAAAGGATTATAGACTAGAGCAATTTTTCGATCAATTCTATGTAATGTAATGTTCTTACGAATGGTGCATACAGACAAAATGTACGACGTTTGGTTCGTGAAAGGGTGATACACTAGAACATTTATAGAGCGTCGAGCGGCTCGTTGTTCTGTTACAATTAAATGCTCTAGTCTACACTCACCTTTACAAAAGTTTGAAAGGGACATAATCGCACACTGATAAAGAATAGCACAACTCAAAAAATTTATACAAAGCAGAAACATTGCAATTTTAGGAATCTGCGTCTAAGGGCTGATTTTTCAATCGTTGGATAACTTTTAACTGAAGAATAAGTTTGGCACATTGACAGTTTCAGTATGGAAAATTATGTCAAAATGACAAGTTTATTCTTCAGTTAAAAGTTATCTGACGATTGAAAAATCGGCCCTTAATCGAATTTAAGAGATTTGTTCTACGTGAACTGCTAGCTGTTCTTGTAAAAAGAAATATTTTGAGTTGTAATATTCTTTAACTAGATGTTCGATTTTGTAACTTTGGTCCACTATAAAATTAAAATTCTTCTCAAGATACACAATAAAAAAATTATACTTACCTTATAATATCTTATTATTGAAATCAATCACACCTTTTACTAGGTAACTATTTTTAATCTCCAAGACAGTCCCGTAAACAACAATAATACCGGCTCAGACGGACCCCTAAATCTTAATAAAGGCGTGTACGCAATAAATTCGGGATTTTATTTCAAAGTTAATCAAGTGGAGCACCAATAAAAAGACCTTTGTTTTGTCGCCATGGGAACGAAGATGGGAACATAAGTATTCCAGATTGAAAAAGGAAATTTTGTGAAGTTGAAGCGGTTGGGAAAATAAAAAATGTAGTTCCAAGAATGGGAGTTTTGTTAATTAAATGTAAGTACCCACACATACTAATTTACCTATATATTTTTGAAAATAAAATGAATGACCACAGCAAACAATTACAGATTTTGCTCATTATAAGCTCTAGGAAGATGATCTTAAAAATTAAGTTGGGTAAGTGCCAAAGTCGGCATTATTTTTAAATACTTGATTGACTGCGGTACTTATTTAAGAACTGTAACTCAAGTTTCCGTGGTGTAGCGGTTATCACATCTGCCTAACACGCAGAAGGCCCCCGGTTCGATCCCGGGCGGAAACATATTATATTTTATTACTTTTATCGTTTCTTTCCTTTTAGGGTATAATGTAATAGAAGTAGGAGTACCTAACAGTATAGTTTAAGAATAATAACGTTTAGCTATCATTGTATTATTATTTTATCAATTTTTTTAACGTTGAGATAAAAATTTTGTACCTAATCTAAATTGCTATCTTTATCAATAACTACAAATAAATTGAACGTCGTGGCTTATTAAAATAATTATTATAATATGTATAGAGTTGTATTTTCGGCATTTTCTTTTATTACTGTCAAACTAAAAATTATTAAAACTCATGAAAGAATCTACTACAAACTAAAGTTATAAAACCTTTCTTGTTGAGGTCAAAACAAGCCTCGATAATATTTTTACGCTTCACAATCTTGTTAAACTTCACTTTAACGACCTGATCGTGCGATAAAGTCATAAAAACAGCGTTTAGTGCTCTTTGCAAGTGAATTACACGCAAACAGAGTTCAAAAAATACACTCTACCTCTTCATAAAGTGAACTGATTGATGACTTATAAAACTTTAAAGATGAATTTAAAACCAAATGAAAAGATTTTGTTAAAAAATATTATTATACACTAAATAACTCAATTAAGTATGTGACCCATTTGCAACTGGAACCCAAGAAATCAGGATTGAATGAGTCCAAGTCTCTAGCCACTAGATCACAGAGAAATTATTGCGTATCATTGAAACTAAATCCATGTATTCATTAGGCAACATCTGTTTCTGTTTATGACTAGTGTGAAACAAGTTTACCATAAACACAGGTTTCTGAAACTTGGCCGTCCATACTTGCTCTCCACTCAAAGCGGGGAGCACGGCAACATGTATCATAAACAATGTTTCATCACCCATGTTTATGGACTGTTTATAAACTGTTTACAGAGATGATGAAACATTATGAAACATTGTTTATGAACAGTTTATAAACAGTGTTTATCAACAAATGTTGCCTAATGAATACATGGCTTAAATCTTTCGAAATCCGATTTTGTGCAGCGCATTACCCATCTTTTTGGAAGACCTTAGGAGGCTTTTGTCCAGCAGTGGACGTCATTTAGCTGAAACGAACAAAGATTTTGTGAAAGCAAATTCGCTTTTCTACCATAACCAATGACACAAAAATTAAAATTAACCCTTATCTTGGCATGACCAAAAATTCACTACGATTTTAAATTTTTTGATATTTATGAGTTAAGTATGATCCTAATAGACCAATAAAAATGTTTAAAAAAATATATTGTTTTCAGTTTTTCAGAAACCAGGTGTATCATATATGATACACTGCCAAGATTAGGGTAATAGAAAATTAAAAAGCTAAAATATTCAAAAAATAATTTTGAATGAATAAAAACATACATAAATAATTTAAATAGGTATTTTTTAAACTTCCTTATCAAAACAGAAACTCAGAGTGAAAAGAATATGCCAAATCCAATTATAGCAAATAATAATTACTCAGACTCTTGCTTTTTATACATACTAATAATGATAAAAGTCATAAAATCGAATAACTTTTTACCACACATAAAAGTTGATTATATTTTGTGCATTTTATATTTAATCTGCCCATTTTTCTAGTTTTATATTTTCCACGAGAAGCGAAAATAGGCCAATATTGTCATACTTGAGGGCATCAGAAGGTAGGGTGGATGGAGTTTAATAGATTTTTATGAACTAATTGCACTCCTCAAGCTTGTCCACTCTAATTAGTGTATTTCCTACTAATGTAACACTAATATATTTTAAAAATACGCATTTTTCTTAAATTATGATTTAAAAATACATCACGAAGCACTTGGCAATGTAACATATATGATACACAGGCACATGGACGGTTATAAAATCGGCAAGTAGCAATACACACCATCCAAACCAAACGAAAAACTCAGAGTAATCCTTCTTCTGTAAATTACATACAGAAAATAACACAAATATTTTGTGATATCGCCAATAAACAAATAAACTTACCACGCGTTTGAAGCCAACATGCTTAGGTTATCCAATTTTGACAATAACTGACAGCCAAATGTATTTTTGTGTGAATAGTTTTTTTTATCTCATTCTATGATATATCAGGAACGTGTTATGTATATAATAAATTATTTCTAATGCTTTCGCTGCCCTCAGGATTTTTTAAATTATGATGTATCACCCGTGTTACGATGCCAAGAAAAGGGTTAAATCCCAGCCGGTTGTTAAACAAATACAATTGTATTAATTGCCAATCATAATAGCTGCTAATTACAAAAACATTAAATAATTTAACGGAAATCAGAGGGCTCGTATTAAATTTTCGTAAACAATATAAATCGTCGTTATTGCTAAGTGGGGATATTAATTTAATTTATTTGTGCAAGCCGGCTCATTGGCCAATGTTTCCCCTTTTAAGCAAGAATTCAAACAAATTTCAGTATTTTGGATTTCAACAGAAATCATCAGTTGTAATGATATTATGAACCAATCATTTACAGCATTGTTCCTAGATAGATACATTAATTATTTTATCTGAATTGAAATACTGATTGTTTTATTTATGAACGATATTTAAAGCAAGTACTATCATGAAATGACTTTTCGCAATCAATTGGATATGTACTCGTAGAAGTAACCAAAAATTCAAACCATTCACTCAAAAATTATCAAAGTTCTGCCCAAAATACGCGCCTTAAACTATTATAAATAACATCATGCTCCTAACTTCTAACTATTGATCGCTGATAGACCTCCTATGTCTTTGAGTCCGATTATGCTCTTCCAAAGGCTAACAGACATCTTGCAGGTACTCTAGAAAACACTGAAACACTAAAATTTCGTTATAAATACCTAACTACTAAAAGTTCGTTGACACCGTTTGAAAGAGCTTGTGAAGCACTTTCAGGATCCGTAACCAGTTTTTCGATATCTTATTGTAGAGTTTAGAAATAATCGAGTGAGATCACTCATATCGTTTCCACCCGGTATATTCCATAAGCTTTTAAATTGCAAGAGTTGAATTTTCAACCACCCGATATTGTCTAAAATTTTGTTTTTTGACCTCAGTTTATTTTTCATCTACGTCATTCTGTCATTTGCGGACAAAGCTGTACATCCATCAATACTGTAAAAAATCAAAAGCCCGCTATCAGCAGGTTTCCTCGCATTAAGGCTCATTAATCACCGCGGTCTGTTTTGCCCCTGCCTAATGAATTGGCAACGAACTTCTGTTGTGTGTCGATAGAGTGTTGTGTTTTGTGTAGACTATTTTAAGAATAAATTTGGAGCTTGCACATTCTGTAAATCAATGTTAAAGCAGATGATGCAGTAAAGCGGAGTTGCACTACCTAACTTTAACGGTAACTTTGAAGATATAATCGGTGTTTTTTATGGAGTTTGACAGATGAAATAAGATCGTGCAACCCAGCCTAAGCAGAACAAATAGCGTTAACAATACCTAATCTAGCTGTAATAGCTTGCAAACTCTTATGATTTCCATAATAGGACATGACCTGCAGTCTTATGATACCACAAACTGTAGTTATCAAGAATATAGCCCACGGAAAAATTTCATGAGCCTTTGTATGAGGATCAGGTATAATTCTTAAGTAAATTTTGTACCGACTTAAATGGATTAAATTATCAATTAATATAATTCATATTACCTACTTAGTATCAACGGGTATAAGATACGTCTTATTCCCAACTTTGAAGCAATATATTTTCAGTTTCAAAGATATATTAATAATAATATTAGTATTAGAAAATATTTAATAAAAACTGCTTAAAGAGGCTCTGTACCGAAATTCATGTCAACAGAATCATGGTTATAGTTCCGTACTAATATGGCCCCATAAACAAAACACACCATAACTCTCTTAGCCGTATCTGTATCAAAATGATATAATGCGTAGTCCATCCAAAACAGCTAATAAAGGCGTAGGTTATGTCCGTAAATTCCCACACAGCAATAAATAATGGAAAATTGCCCACCCTTGTCAGGCTCTATCAAATTGCTGTTTGGAACATGTCAGTGTTACCGCATTAGATGTAAGCTGGGTTCCTATTTCTTATCATGGGGTATGTGATAACAGTGGTGGCAGACTTTAACAGCTTTCAAAGTAGAATGAGTCATTCGGAGGATGTGAGCGTTAAATGACGTAGGAAGTGTGAGTCATATTATAGAGTTTATGCACCAAGTTGAGTCATGATTTAACCAAAGTTTTATATTTATAGACTTAATGGAAGGGAGATATTTAATGATATCCATGATGACAATATTTGGGCACAAAAACCTTTTCAATGTTAAAATGATGCAATTAACCATAACCATAGTACCACAGAACTGAACATTGACAAAATGTAGAGAACCTTTACATTCATCATTGTTCATTAAGACGTCACCGTTGAGAGGTTAAGCCTAGTATAAAGACGTGCGCAAACGACCGGATTAAGTGATGATACGACGTTTGAATTTTAACGAGGGACACAGGGTCAAACGTGTGACAAGTAATTAATTATGTCAAATTATATCAGGTACAAATTCCTTATAAGAAATCATAATATGCATAGATTGTAATCTGAGAATAGAGATCTTCCATACAGTAGTTATAAAGACGCAAGCCTCTACGAGCACAGGTGCTTTTTAAAAACCTACTTGCAAAAATACATTTATTTATTTATTTATTTCCACACACATTATCACTATCTTTACAGGTACTTAAAACCTAATGCGATAAATGATTTTTTTGAACCAGCTAGTCAATCAAAAACCATTGGGGGAGGTCTTTGTTCAGCAGTAGACAACTAGACATCCAGCTACAGGAGTGACTGATTTTGACGATGAAGCAGTGGACGTCCTGTATTCAATTTTGACCAGTATTTTGGCACTTACGAAATGACTATAATCTTAACTGGATACATTGCCTATCGTTTATTAAAAACCCACGAAACATCGTAAACCATACTTTATGAACCTGAAGCGATGTTCGTGCGACCTATTACCCAAACTGAAAGCAAAGCCTGTGTAGAGTTGCATTACCATTTTTATAGCGGTGTGTCTGCGTATTATGTAGATTGCCGCTCGCTGCATAACGGCTAAGGAGTACGATGTATGCTGGCCGTTAATTGATAAGCGTTAGCGTTAGCGCAATTTTTTAGATAATAGGTTGTTATGTTTTGTGCCGAGCAATTATGTTGGTACTCTTAAAAGCTCTAAAACGCCAGTTTAAAAAAAAATATTTTTTGATCAACCTAGTGTTTATAACTGTTTGAATTTTAGCCTACCTATAGTCAACAAGTTCACAAGAAAAGAATAATCTACTAAGCGTTCTGTGCTGTCAAAGAACGCCAGTCGTTATACAAAGCCAGTAGGCCTAAGATGCGCGCGGTGATAACTTTTATCGACGTCAAAATGTATAGGCAAAATCGATAAAATGCTTAATTGTAAAAAATAATGTACACAGATGTAGGTCGGGGTAAAAGTAGGTAAACTTAAATTATAGTATGTTGCTCGCTTTAGGTGCGATAATGTCAATTCCACCATATCCTATCACTTGCACCACCCCCAAAGTGTGTTCTAAAAGCGAGTGTTGCGCTAATCTATGCAAACCCGGTTTAAGATTGACTTGTTTGTAGGGCATACTCGTGATTACGAGGGCGCGTTTGGAACCTAATTTAGAGATGATTGTGTTGTCAGCGACACGTTAGCTTCGTAACGATAGTTTGGGAACTTGAGGTGCACTGAGATTGGAGCTTAGAGTTGGAAAATGGCAAAGATGAAATGGTTTTTAATGACGCGAATTAAAATGTCTATTAGTATCTAAATATACAATAACTCAAAGGTGACTGACTGACTGACTGACTGACTGACTGACTGACTGACTGACTGACATAGTGATCTATCAACGCACAGCTCAAACCACTGGACGGAACACGCTGAAATTCGGCATGCAGGTAGATGTTATGACGTAGGCATCCGCTAAGAAAGGATTTTACGAAACTCCACCCCTAAGGGGGTAAAACGGGAACCACGCGTACGAAGCCGCGGGCGGAAAGCTAGTTTGAAATAAAGATACATTTACTAGACAAAGAAGAATATTTAGAAATGGGTAAAATATAATGTTTATTTTTTAATTTTACGACTCTGTCCATTGTGCAGTCTACCCTAAAAAGATAATGTCATCATGACGTGTATTGAAAAGGCTCTCTAATGAGTTCTTCTCTATTTGAAAGATAATGATACTTGTTATGTCGGTTTGATTTAATATCACATTAGCTAAGTATTTAAAAAGGCAAACTATCATCACTAACTACGACTTTGAATAGAAAACCGCAAAGAATATAACAATAAATCCGTTATTAAGCATAAAGTATGCTCAAAGCTTTCCACGAGTAGTCGACGAGAATATTTGCTCTCAGCTCTCTGCATTACCCATTTAAAAGAATAATAAACAATAAAAGCGGTATTCAGTGCGACTAGTGTCACTGGAGGGCGCGGAGGAAGCAATAATCGTAAAGCGTTCCGTATATCCGTTCGCTCGGCCCGCCCGCCCAGTTTGCGGCGCCCGCCCAGTATTGTAGTTTTATGCAACGCTTTGTCGGGATTTGAAATGCGTCCAAGTGTTATTTCGCGGCGATAAATTATGAAGACTTTAGTTTCGCTGCCGGTTTTTTCTTCCGCTGAATTAGCATGTCTTGTAATGGCTGTAGTAGCTACAGGACTAAGGCCTGAGTGAATACATTAAGCTTTTATTTTAAGCCTGAAAAAATCCGTTGCAGTTTTATACAAAAAGTCTTCTAATTTTAGCACTTACAAGTGAGTAGAGTATGATTACGGTTAAGTATTCAGTAAACAAGCTTTCCTTGAACTATGATTTTACGTACAGAAAATGTACTGTAATACCTACATACCTTATTTGTATTAACCTCAAGAGAAATAAAGTGTATACAAAAATATCCTCCCAAATGCATACTTACATGCATTTCATGATTGTATGAAGTACGTAAAACTGTATTTTTACTATTCAGAGCGCATCCAAGTGCAACGTAAAGTAGTCCGTACGCCAGTTTGCTTGTCCCGCCCGCCCTAGCGTTTGCCACGCGCGCCCAGTATTTCAGCCTCATCTGACGCTTTGTTTAAAGTGGATAGCCACAAATATGATTCCAATGTAAATTCATACGAGTAAAGTATTAGCATAAATGGATTTGGGTTGGATATATTTTGCACAAAGTTTTTGAACGCCGATTTATAAATATATTGAGGAAAGTTTACTATTTTTTCTTTACAAAAAATAAGGAATATAAGTTACTAATAATAAGGCTACTTGCTGGGTCTGCGCCCGCGTGAATTTTAACCAATAGAATTAAATTATGTTACGCGCCCCTTTTTGAAACACTTCATTTATTATTATATTATGTTAGGTCACCAGTTGGCCTCAAAATCAAAAAATATTAAGAATCCCTTAAAGCCAAGTCATTTTTATGCTAGCTCATTCTATAGTTCAGTCAGCAAGTCACAAATACAACCTATCAAAAAATTACACCTTATGTTAATTATGATAGTGACCATGACAGTTTAAAACAGAATTAACGTATCTAATTAAAGCAACTCATGTTGTTTTTATGGTAACCCAGAATAATCACCACTCACCCAAAAATTTTCGGGACTGCTCGTCAAACATGGATTCTGTTTTTGCAGTTTTTCCGAGCCCGCCCTAGGGCAGGGCGGCTGAATATGCATGATGCTGTCACTCGCAATACAGCGCCCCTTTCAAACTGACGAAGTATTAGCAGCGGTCATACGGTGCGGTGTAAAGCTGAAGCTGCACGTTACAAAATATAGCATGTCTTCACGTAGCAATAAACTTCTTGAAAGTAAGAAATAGTTTTATTTGGTAAAAGACCAAACTTTTACAATGGTTATTAATAAGGTAACACAAACAAATCTATACTTATTATAAATCTGTAGAGAGGTCAATTCTGTACATTAAATATATTTTCAAAATAACTATCAGGTGGTGATTAGTGATCGATACTGATGCCAAAAATGCAATCAGTGAAATTTTTGTCTGTCTGTCTGTATCTATGTTCCTTATAGAAACAAAACGACGGATTTTAACGAAACTTAGTACAATTATTCTTCATACTCCTGGGCAGGTTATAGTATACTTAGGAGCAGAGTAGTGAAGGGAAATTTTGGGAAAACGAGAGAAGTTACCCCTTTTTTTAAGCTTCCGTCGCGTGTGCAGCCTTAATGGTTAAATTTGGAAGGGACGTAGCTTAGGTACCGTAGAGGTGCACTAAGAAAGGAATTCTCGAAATTCCCACGGGAACGGGAATTAGCGGGAAAATCCTTTTGTATGAAAAATCTAAACCGCTTAAGTTAGATGCTTGAAATTTGGCATGCAGGTACCTTAGTAAACTTAAAACTTAGTTACAACAGGATATTGCAGAATTCCCACGGAAACGGGAGTTAGCGGGAAAAAATATTTGTATGAAAAAATCTAAACCGCGTAAGATAGATGAAGGGGGTAAAACGGGACCCACGCGTACGAAGTCGCGGGCGGCCGCTAGTAAATAAATAAAAATGCTATTCGCGTATTGTAATTTCGTGACGGTAGAGAGCGCGTCATGACCACTGCTGTTCCGATATTTATAATTGACATACTATGCTTTAAAAGGAGGGGTAAGCTAACCCGGTAACGAATATGCAATTTTGTGTATACCTCTACCATATAAAAAAAAGATTATTTTTAAAAAATCACAAAAATATAAATATCAGCTCTCTTTTTTCCGTGATTTTTTCAGGTTCAATAATCACTTTACTTCTCTAATAATTAGTAAGTAGGTAGCTAAAATTATTAAAAACCTTTTCAATCAAAGTCCTAAGCTCCTCCACCGGAAGTGCTCTCGTAATAAGTTTACTCGGAACACCGTTCCTCCATCCGTTTCCGCGTGAGTTGCCGCTAACCGAGTTTTTCAGCGAGAACTGAAATTTCATTAAACTGTAGTATGGACCGGAAAACTGTAATAGACTTACTGAACACTGAAGCTAGCTTTTACAGTGTTTACGGCCCTGAGAATATTATGGAAAATAGCTAAGTGCCACCTCCATTCAGAACCACTAGGCTAACATTTACTGTATTTACTGTATTGATTTGCGAAAGTAAATAAGCATGACCAGAGCCCTAAAATATCAACATAATCATATTTAGCTTAACACGAGGGGCTAACGGGACTATGAGTAATTTGTGCAATACAAACTTCAGTGCATTTTTTTTAAAGATTATTAGCTATAGAAATATAAAATATCGCTGACAGCTATTATCGATTTATGAATGACGTAAATCTAGTGTCGTTACAGTACAATTCAAGTACTTATTAGTGATCATGAAAGTAGTTTACTTACACAACTTAAATTGACTCTTAGAGCATTTAAACTCTTTAGGCAGATAAAATTTAAACTTCCTGTGTCCGTTAAATTATCTCAAAATGCAGAAAAATATAGTAACATCGGAATACTCCGTTTCCTCTGATTGCATCAATTCGTTAACATACTCATATTTGCCGTCAATCCCAGACTGACTAAGCCGAGTCTTTCGAGTTTCGAATTATCGGAATTCAGAACGCGAAACCGTCACGTTTCACGCATAATTCGTTCCGTATTAATCACGACCACTTATAACGAAGGTATGCGCAAACCCAGAATCGTCCGATCGATCTTATGACAACGGATTAAGGCACATGTTTGGGTTTACGCAGTTGTACAGTATTTGCATGTTTGTCATATACGAGGAATCCAATTATTTGGACACAATCAACGCGGGATCATCATACCGTGGACAGAATGGCGAGAACAGCAAGCAATACTAGTGCAACGACCACAGGCTTAAAATTCTGCATCCAATATGATGTTAGCACTGGCACTATTAGGGCTGGCTGACCTCTGAAAAAAAGCGATCGTGACAGTTTTTACTTATTAAAAGTCTCTCTTTGTGTATGGAAGAGATACATAATCAATTTCAGCTGTTACTAGTAATATTATATTCGTTACTTTGCCTAAGCGATCCATGCGTTCAGGGGTGAAATAGCTTTGATCTCTATTCATCAAATAAGATTTCACATGGTGCTTGCAACAGTGCCGAAATATCGGAAACTCAAAATTAAGGTACATGGTAGCAATCCCGTCAGTAATAATAATTAAGATTTCACTTGTGATATAAATAAAGTAGTCCATATGTTTTACTGGCAGTTTAATCTATACTTATAATAAATCTGTAGAGAGGTCAATTCTGTACATGAAATATATCTTCAAAATAACTATCAGGGGATGATTAGTGATCGATACTGATGCCAAAAATGCAATCAGTAAAATGTTTGTCTGTCTGTCTGTCTGTCTGTCCGTCTGTATGTTCCTTATAGAAACAAAAACTACTCGACGGATTTTAACGAAACTTGGTACAATTATTCTTCATACTCCTGGGCAGGTTATAGTATACTTAGGAATTCCGACGGGAACGGGATAATTCCCGTTCCCGCGAAAATCCTTTTGTATGAAAAATCTAAACCGCTTAAGTTAGACGCTTGAAATTTGGCATGCAAGTATCTTAGTAAACTGAAAGCTTAGTTGCAACAGGATATTGCAAAATTCCCTCGGAAACGGGAGTTAGCGGGATAAAACATTTGTATGAAAAAATCTAAACCGCTTAAGTTAGACGCTTGAAATTTGGCATGCAGGTATCTTAGTAAACTTAAAGCTTAGTTACACAACAGGATATTGCAAAATTCCCACGGGAACTGGAGTTAGCGGGAAAAAACATTTGTATGAAAAAATCTAAACCGCGTAAGATAGATGAAGGAGGTAAAACGGGATCCACGCGTACGAAGTCGCGGAAGGCCGCTAGTTCTAATTAAATTATTAATTTTCTTTCATTTGTATCGTGTATGTCACCCAAATAAGGCATTTTCAGATTATGTTACGGTAATTTAAGTTTTTGATTAAATATTACATTTATTTAGTTGATTGTTTAATTTATTTTGGCTATAACATCATGCTGTGGTGTTGCTATGATCGCACCGAGCGATTGGTGGATTGAACGAGTGATTGAATTATTCGATTGTATCAGATTACAAATCGAGTTACCGATTGTAATATCAATTTTTCCAATATTTTCGTTGCACCTGATAGCCAATAACTGATCCACAAACACTGATTCAGATTGAGAATAAATGTATTTGGATTCTGTAATATGTATTCAAAATTAGAAAATAATAAAGTAGGTACAGGAGTATATTCATAAGTTAATATAATAATTCTGTAGTATATCTAAAGTATTGATAAACAACAATATTTAATAATGGAAATAGAGTTAACAATAACACATAACTTGATAAAACTTTTCTTTTGCAAAAATATTGCCTTACCAACAATACGCTTTGAATATTATTCCATACAGGGTGAGAAATTGGCGCAATGATAAAGTTTGAAAAAAAAAATACATATGGTGCCGGCAGTCCTCCTAGCTTCGAAATGTTAACATTCTTACTTTGATTCGTTTATAGTCAGTATTTGCTGATACAAGTGAGATGTAAGAGATATACCTTAAACAAGTTTTTTAGTTTCCATATGATTCGTTTTGATTCCTAGCTAGAACAAAATATAAACTTTGATGCAATTTGAGTTCCATATAAAATCGCCTCTGAATTTTCTGTAACATTTTTTAACCTCGCATGAGCTCTTCGTCAAAAAACACCCTGTATATCACAAAAAACTTGGCAAACAGCTCCAAACCTTTACCCATAAATCGCATACGAGCGTATCCGTGACGTCACGGCCATTCCAGAGTTCCTGCAAAATAGACCGATTGACAACAACGCGAGTTGTTTTTTTCGTCATCATTCACTTCTTTGTGCTAATAGCAAGAGAAGTCGTGTTTACAATGCTTCACAAAGTTTCACGGGAGAGTGGTGTAAGTTTGAGGGTACAAGCGTTTTTAATAGTTACCTGTTTTTTATTCCAGTAAATGTCCTTTCAACGGGCTGCCTGAAAGAGACCGCTTCCTAGAAATAAGATCAACATTTAATTAGGTAATCCTCATATTTTACGCAAAAAAAAAAATTCTTGGTCTTTTTTTTTTTTGTATACATTTTGTATCACAATAAAGAGTCTAACATATTTTTTGTCTGAATCCCTTATCTCAATTGTTTAAAAACATTTCAAGAACATAAAACAGATCGTAATTATTTCATTTACGAAGAAAAATACTACAGCAATTTCATTCCTCAAGTACAAAAACCCTAACTATTAATTTTCGAAAAAGAATATTAGAAACACGATGCTAAAATAAGTAAAAACTAATTGCATTCCGTCAAGCTATGAAGTAAACGCTACCGTCTTTAACCTACTACCCCACCACACCGCACCCTACCCACAAAAGGCGGCATTCACAAACCACGTCTGGGTACTTCGTAAGACCAATATTTTCTTCGTAAAGAGGGGATGGTACGACGATAAATTCTCTCCCTATTGATAGTTAGTAGCGCATTAGTTCTCCTTTTGTACTTCTGGGGCTATTCAGTTGAAAAAGTGGCTTATATGGATACCGGAGGATGCCATAAAGATACTCTGTATTCAAAGATACGCATCTATACTCTTTGATATATCGTAGCCTACGAGACTACGGTCGTAGCACTGTTTAGCGTCGTAGCATTGCGGAGAGGCTCTTTGAGGGAACACGTCACCCCTCTGACTGTTTTTAATATACAATGGGGTATGGAATGGTCTAACTTAATAAGTGGACTGCTTTGCAAAGCTGTGCAAGATCTTACACAAAACTTTTCATAAGTGGCGTTATTAATTCAACTTTTATTAAACTTTGAATGTTGAGAGTTTTACATGAGAAGCTTTATTTCCAGTCAAATAACAGTAATTTGAAAGAAAGTCCACATTTTCTTAGTTCATTTGGTCCTTCAAGCCGGATATGATTCACATTTTATTTATATTATTGTAAATTTTTGCATAATTACTTTAAAACTTATACTAGTGACTTTAATTATGACACGATCAACGTTATACTTTGATCGATTAGTTTGTCTAGCACAGTATAGAGCCTTCAATTTACTCTGAGCTATCGGCCAACAAGAGTTAATTAATATGAACCCCTGATGAAGCAGACTCAATTACTCTGTGTCCACAACCGTCCTGCGTCGTGAATCAATCATTTCTTACAATAGCTGTCTATGTATAGAG
The DNA here is from genome assembly GCF_963855985.1 of Ostrinia nubilalis. Lineage (NCBI taxonomy): Eukaryota > Metazoa > Arthropoda > Insecta > Lepidoptera > Crambidae > Ostrinia > Ostrinia nubilalis. The sequence goes on along the minus strand of NC_087088.1, from coordinate 4,164,210 downwards.
AGGCTCCGAATGTTTACATAGAGAAGATATTATTATAGTTTAGGTGAGAACATTTTAAGCATTTCAAATGTTCAATAACAAACTTTGAAGAAGTACCTAGTAGGTATCCAAAAGTTAATTCTTTGTTGTGATCTTTTAATTCAAGGCTAATAAGAAGCCTTATTTTCTTCTCGTCATTTCCAAGGCCAAAGAAGTTAACGGCCAGTTTCAACGGTACCTGAAAAGTTCTCAAAAGTCTTAGGCTGGGTTGCACCACCTAACTTTAACAGTAACTATAACGATAACCGGTGCTTTTTGTATGGAGTTTGACAGATTTTTGACGATTGTCAAAGTTTAAGTAATATGGTGCAACCCAGCCTTAGTAAATCAGTAACTGATAAGTGTTAGATCGTAACAGTTACTGATTACCGAAAACTTTTGAAAACTTTCAAAACTAAAGTGGTAGTTTATCTGGTAGGTAACAATATCAGTGACTCTACCAAGAACCGGATTTTGCTATTGAGAAGAGTGGCAAAATGGAAAATGGAAAAGTATTATTATATGGTTAGAATATTAATTATAGGTACAGCTGATTTGAAAACAGCTAGTTATTCAAGGACACACTTGTACTGGCCATCCACTACACGAAGCGAGGCGATAAGCACCCGCAAGATCAAAGCAACGCTGCGTTGTAATTGCCGCCCTTACGCCGCCCTAAGTTCTAGTGGGGGTAAAAAGGGTAATTTTGTAAGGGTGAGTAGAATGAGCTGTGTTTTAAGTATTTACATATTCGTATGTTCATGGTATTATGATAAGTTTTGAGTGTGAAAGATTGTTTGTTTAAATCTTTAAGCCTAAACTAATTTAGGTGTGTGAGACAGAAAAGAAAAAGTAACTTACTTTTATTGCTAAATACAATACTGGAAATATGTATAATATTGGAAGATGACGAGACAAAGTTTATGTATGGAATAAATCATTTTAGCAAGAAACATGCTTTTTTATATCCTTCTGGTATGAAAAAACAAAAAAAAATAGACATGAAAAATCCACAAGTACCTACAAGACGGGTAAAACCACGAGCAGAAGATAGCAACATATTTTAATCCGTTTGTTCCTTCAATAATTATAACAGTGATATTCTAACATTTCAACCTAAATGGGTTACAAATAATTTCTCCGACACGAGAAACTCAACTCAAAACGGACAACAAAACCGAGCGTTCAACACCGCCGCGCCAGATGCAAAATTATTAGTTGAAAAGCGACTCCCCGTAACGAACATTCGTTCCAACGCGAGCGTAGTTTGCGAGTTAACAATCCCGTTGATTTTTGCGAACAAATTTTATCTGGACCGTTTTATTTTTGATTAGATTCAACATTTGGCGCGCTGAAACTTTGTTGCCATGAATAATTGCTTTATCAGGTTTGTAATCGTATGCAATTAGGATCAGTAGGTTCGCTTTTTGTACGATAGAGAACAGATCGCATTTTATTACGAAGCTGAAGAGTTTGTTTGGTTGAACGCGCTAATCTCAGGTAGTACTGATCCGATTTGAAAAAATATTTTCGTGTTGGATAGCCCATTTATCTATTATAACATCCCCTTACAACCAATAGGGATCAATTAGTAAATAAAAATATTGCAAAAACGGGAAATATTATTCCAATTATTTTCACGCGTTCGAAGTCGTGGGCACAGCTAGTCTGTTATACATTTAAAGTCATTTTTTCAAGCAGTCGCTAGTGAGCTCACCTAACATAAACTCGTGGCAAGCACACTGATCAGCGCTGCAAAATAAGTATTTAGTTTAAACAAATTATCCATTTGCTTCTGGTAAAATAGAGAGGGTCGTGTTCCTCCAATAGAAATCAAATGATCTGATTCCATCATCATTCGAGGATGATTGGGTAGTGTACCTTGAAGTATAGATATCAATTTAGGTTTGCTTTATAAAATCCTACTGTACCACTAGGACGCACTATGTTAATCTGATCGTGCTTGCAATCAATATTTTAAATTGAATTTCAATTATGTCGCTCACTATGAAAAATTTATCAGGTCGCTTGTGCATGATGAAATTAGTGTAAAAATCAAATAGGCAACGTACAATTAAATCTAGTATGCCTACAGACAAATTGATGACCAGGATTTTTTTAAGGTGCCAAAACTCATTCCCTTGGATTATTATCCAACTTAATAAAAATAACCCGTGATTTCAAAGCAACGTACTCGTATGTATTAATCGAATCTTACAGTAAATTGACACATTTTGTGTCTTCATGGTTAATGAAACATCTTTGAGAGATATTAATTTGTCGGTTAATAGTGGGAACTAACTGATTAACTATGTGTCTAGTCTAGTATATTAAGGTTGGTTTAGAGATTAATTAGTGAAGTTATTATTTTTGATGTAACAGTAGTAAGCATGAAATAGTTTCACAGTAAAATTATCAAGTTTCATGTCTACTTTGATGTAAAAATATGTTTCAATCATAATCCATTTAGGGCCAATTTTTCAATCGTCACTTTTATCTGAAGAATAAACTTGTCATTTTGACATATTTTCCATACTGAAATCTGTGCTGAAACTGTCAATGTGCCAAACTTATTCTTCAGTTAAAAGTTAAACTTAAACGACGATTGAAAAATCAGTCCCTAATCTATCTATATATATAAAAATGAAACCCGTTTTCCGTTGTCACGACATAACATGAAAACGGCTTGACCGATTTGGCTGATTTTTTTTTGTAGTTTTCTAATACTCTGTACAAGGTTTTTACGGAAAAAAATATAAAGAAAATCTCTACGCTAAGGCGGTACGAAGTTCGCCGGGTCAGCTAGTTATAAATGAAAATAATTCTTCTGACATCTAGTTATTTATTTTATTGATATTTAAAAATAAAAGGAAATTGGTTTTATGATACACAGTTTATTTACCTAGACAGGTGCTTCAAAGGAATCCGTCAAATTCTCCTTACTACTTACCTTTAGGAATGTAACTCGATCAATAAAAACATACAATTTTTACCCCGCGAAATCATATTTAGGAACATCAAACGGGGGTATTTACCGAGTCCCGCCTTAATCTTGCCAAAATATTAGGGAAAAATATTGAAGCTGAGATCAAAGAGCGTCACCTACAGCCTTATGAATGGGCCAGGCTTTGATAAACGTTAAGTGTTGCCGTTTAAACATCGACAAACTTACTTGTGCTCGTGAAAAGGGGGAAAAAGTCGGAAATTTTAGGGAAAATAGAGGTTTCGACATTGAAAATGCGTTGGTGAACGCTTTTAAAGTTGAAATGTTGGGAAATTGAATTGTTTTCGCGGCTTTGACGGGTGCATTAGTGATGGCAACTGGTTGGTATCTACCTTGTCATGGCGATTACAGTAGGAAAGGTCTGGTTTTGTAACTACTGGACAATTATATAGCTAATAAAAAGTAATAAATAAACAGTAGCATAGAATTATGTTTTGTTTAGCCAGTAACAGTAAGAGTTGAGCGAGAAATAACTTTTACTCCAACTACTCGTGATATGTGTCATCATAAGAAAACACCCAACTATGATTTATTTTTATTTTATTTTATAAAACACCATGAGAAACAAATTTCAAAAAAATATTTTAACAAAATAATATAGATTTAACCCATCGGCTTGAGTTTGAATTGGATTAATGGGTATTTCATAATAATATAGACTGAAGTTTAGCAATATGTGGTAAAAAGTATTCTTTCTTGAAGAGGATAAGATGCCTGGTAGTTTTATTTTATTTTTAGGGATTACAAACACATGTGTTACAGAAATTTACCTAACCTTACCTTCACGTAATACATCAACAGGGAGACTGTGTAAAAGCGTTGCGGTCTGCGGTACTCGTACGTACACAATAAGTAATATGCATAGAGACGGGACCTAATATTTCGTGGTTCCGTATAATCCAATGCTGTGGTGGAGCGTAATATGTTTATTGGAAAGTCTGTCGATGGCGGAATTGTTTTCAGGAATTTTAATTTGGTAGTGATTGACCATTCAATCTTAATTATGGTTTAATTGCGAGATTTTTATTCGGAATTGAGCCCATTTTTATTGAGATTTAGAGAGAAATATATGTAATACGTGTATTTAAATAATAATGTTTATTGATCAAACCAACATGGATCATGAATGTTTATAAAATGTTAAGAATGTAGGAAGGCAGGAGTTCAAGAAATCTCATTAGTTATGAAAATAAACCTTTGTAATTTATTACTGCTTAACGATTTAAATTACCCATTAGATAACAATTTTGTAGCAGACTCACGAATACCAATAAACTTCATAGATACAAATTACCTACCTTTACCTAATTTACACTAACGCGTTCTCTAATTATATCCTAATAATTACTGTGTCTCATAATTAGGAGTTCGAGTACACCTTACCTTTTTCCTAATATTAATAAACGAGCCTGATTTTGTAAAACGAAATTATGTTCAAATTATTGGGTCATAAAATATTTCCTACGATATAATCAACATTTTAAAGGGAATCTTGATTTGGCTGGCAATTTAACACTCAGGGACGCTGAGAACATTTCAGTCGACATCAAAAGGGACCTGAACGTTTTCACGGGCTCTTTGACAAATTTAATGTTACTTTAGATGAGAAAAAAGTTTATTTACAATGCCAAAGTAATTTGTTTTCGCTCAAAGAAAACGCATACGAAAGGAATCGCGGTTTGAGAGCGTTTGAAAACATTGCCTTCTTTTTGGACGCAGTCGGGTAAATGCGCTTTGGACAAGGTCTTTAGTATACTCCTTGATTTGAATGGAGTTTCAAATGTTTTTTATTCTTAAGAATCTCTTAATTTTCTTAAACGAAGTGTATAATTTTAAAATTGTAGAACTCACGTTCCCTCAGAAATTATTGCAAAAATAAAAAAGATGCCTTTTCGAACTCTACAACTGTATAGAGCTTAGGGCATTTAGGTCGAAAGAATCTCAGAATAAAATCAGTAACTTGAGAGTTACTTATACCTGAAATATTTTATAGAGTTTATGCCTTTGATTTATTAGCAGAGCCTTGGGTTAATTTCCATAAAACATACAAGACAAGATGCAAAAGAACATAGTTAATGCCATGAATATGAAAACAATTTTTTAACCATAAGACTTACAAAAACAATTCAAAACCACTAGTTCCCAAACCTTGATAATCGTCGATTCCAGAGCATCATCTCTTAATTTCTTCGCAATCACACTATTAAGAGAAATATTCATAAAATCGTTCCAACAGGAGCAGAGATTATAACGTGTCGTTATTGCCAGCCCGTAAAGAAATTTTAATGTAATAAGCTTTCTTTGTGGCGGTATTGCAAAGGCTTTTAGTTTATTATCCTAGGTTATGAAACTACGCCGGCGGAGCGGCTTAAAATGGCTACAAGTGGGTACAAGTTAAAAGCTTTGGGACTATTCAATTATGTAACGTTGTTGTTGTGATGCTCTTTGCTTGCTTTTAGGTATTATTTTGTAGAATAAGTACTTGTCGATATTGCTGAAAGAAGATCCAACTTCTTTTCTTTCAGCAATTTTGACTAAAATTCAGGCTATTTTCTATCTTTTTAAAGTGGTACCTACTTATTTGTGTCGAAGAATAATTGTGGTTTTAAGTACTTAGGTCATATTATTTATTGTGACGTCTATAAATCCTGTGAAAGGGAAGTCATACCTACCTGTATCTACACGAGTAGGTAAGTAGGTATATATAATGTAATATGTAATCCCATCAAAAACAATACTTGTCAAAAAAACCAAGTCTCTCAACTCAGTTGTTCTACGGTAAAAAGTTGTGAGATCCATGTAATACCAAGTCCAGGCCAGGAAATCTTTAACGTTTTACATAAATTATTGACTTGGCCATCGCACTAAATAATTTAATTTACACGTGTTTTCATGCGATGGCCAAGTCAATATATTTATGTAAAACGTTAAAGATTTCCTGGCCTGGACTTGGTATTACATGGATCTCACAACTTTTTACCGTAGAACAACTGAGTTGAGAGACTTGGTTTTTTTGACAAGTATTGTTTTTGATGGGATCTCATTTCTTTTTGTATTTTGTAGACAGCAGTTATGTATCTAGAAAACTGGACCGAAATCGAAAAATGTTACTCGACTTGGCGGTTGCACTACCGTGCCCCCAAATCTCATTTCTTTTTGTATTTTGTAGACAGCAGTTATGTATCTAGAAAACTGGACCGAAATTGAAAAATTTTACTCGACTTGGCGGTCGCACTACCGTGCCCCCAAATATTTTAGTTTTTCCTTGATTCATACACCAAACACTACTTATATTCCAAATTTGAAGCTTCTAGGTCTGCTAGAAGTGCCTTAGAATTTTGATGATCGGTGAGTCAGTCAGTGAGTCAGTGAGTCAGTGAGTCAGTGAGTGACAAAATTAAGTAACTTTGACCCGTTATAATTCTTAAACTACTGGTTCAAATTGAATGAAATTTTAAATATACCGTGTCTTTACAATGCCTGCATAGCTAATGAAAATTCAGCCTTCTAGTTTTATCCACAACGAAGTTACAGGCAGTCGAAAATGGCCTGAATTGCTTCGAGAAAAGGATGGTACGGCCGTGCCGCGTTTTTGCTCGACTTGGTGGGGGCACTGCCGTGCCCCCAGATAAACTTAAAAATTTGAAAAAAAAAATTGTACCTACTTATTAATATATTAATTGTAATATTGTCAGCAAAATTTTAATTTCTGAAGAAATTGGAATTTAAACCTTTTTATTGCTATCTTTAGTAATAATAATAATAAATACACTTTATTGCACACCAAAGAACAGAACAGAAATAGTTCTTGTAACTCACGAAGAAGGCGAGTGAGCTTTACTTGTATGTGTAGGTACGTGTACGTGTACATGCACATAATGATCTATCAAAACTCTTGAAAAACTGAAAGTAGCGAGCCATCACACATGTACTATACTTGGTAAATGTTGTTTTACTGATACTTTTAGTCTGAATAAGCCCCATGCATGCTCGTATACCTACAGCTTGTAACTTGCACCACAAAGTTAGATTTGCGGATTATTTTTATTTTGAAAGCTGCTACGTGAGTTACAGTGTGTGAAACTGATTTTATGAACAAAACGCGTTATTGCAGCATTTCGCTGTTTGCCCGTTCGGACAATAAAACGGAATACAAACTTTTAAGACGAAATTTTTAAACCTGCCTCTAGCTGTAGTGAGAAAACTATGAATGAAATTTAAGAAAGTTTGAACTTTTTCATTTCTTTTTAGGGTATAAATCTGTAACTTGTTTCTAACTAATAATAAAATTATAATACTATTTTTAAGAAGTTAATAGTTATTATTGTTTGTAAGCAGGTATTGTTTTATTAGGTAACTTGTTTAAGTATTGACTATCTTACTTGTTCATTGTGTTTCATTAAAATTTTGTCGCCGCCGATTTTTTGTTCTTATATTTTCATCTTATAGTAGAAATAGAAAATAACTTACAACAACCAATTTAAAGTTATCTTACCTATACAACTTATCCAGAGAATCGTAAATGACGAGCAATGCCCTCTAGTGTCACGTTAAGTATTTATTTACTCTGGTATACAAGCAAGCTCGCTGCTTGTTGTAGTCTACTTTTAGTTCTAGCTCTGATTGTTAGATGGCGTTAAAGCCTCGAAAGCAAAATTAAAAGGTAGAGAATGTAAAGTTTTACTTACATGAAATAAAATTGATTCTTTTGTAGAGCTTTTATTTTTAAATCGATAAACTTAGTAGCTATCTGAACTATGCACATTGCATTGCCCTTGGCTTGTAATCACGATGTGATATAAAGCATGCTTTTTGTAAAAGTTGGAATTGTTTACAGCAGACCAAACTAGATGGCTCTGTAAGTCTCATAGAATAAAATGATGAGTACAGTCAATGAAAAAATGCAAAAGAATTTTTAATTATATTAACTTAAACCTTTTGTAATAAAAGTAGGTAGGTATGCAAATTAATTAGTGAAAATTATCGTCATAATTAAATTAATATTAAAAGCATTATTTTCTGTTTTCCTATATGCGGTAGGTAATTTAGAATGTTATTCGTAATACATGCACTTTAATTAGGTACCCATACGGGTAGGCATGTAAATGATCTATAAAAATTAACTAATTGAAATACCAATTCATTTTGTATCACCGACTGATTTTAATAGTGTTATACTGAATCGCATAAAAGCATTTATTTATTACGATTGCTGAATACCAATTACTGCATAGACGGTTTATAGAGCTAATGTACGAGCGGCGTTACATCAAGGCAAACACCCTGGTTCACATTTTATGGCGTTAAAAGTGCTATTTGAAACAAAATAACTTTAGTAGTTACATCCTATAGGTAAATAAGATAAACTCAGTCACATTAAGATCTATTGACAGACCCATAGATTTCGGGTTCGATTTCCAATAAGGCCAGATTTGCTTGGCGCTAGAGTCTGTTAAATTCGCCTGGCTAGCTACCACCTTGTTACCTAAGCCTTGGCCCGATTCCAATTTGTATGAAGAATCGGTCGATACCAAATCAGTATGATGTGCTCACTTTCATACAACTCCATAGGTACTGATTTATCCAAAAGTCGGTGGTCTACGCCTAGGCTAAATCTGTCAGGTATAGCCAGCTCCTCTGTGGATTTGATTAAGGATCAAACTCGCATTCACTTTAGGCCTGATGATCACCGTGAGATGCAGGCCAAAAATGCAGACTAAAGGCTCATTATGTTTAAAAAAAAAATAGATACTAAAGTTAAGTTCAATTCAAACGATTTAGTTAGATAACTTGATCAGTCATTTGCCAACAGTGAGGAACAGAGCGCGATGACTGTGAAATTATCGACTACAAAACAGTTTGATTGGTTCCATAAATTACTCCTAGTTATAATATTATGACTTACATACAATGCCTTCTAACCATTCTGCACAGTGATACTCAAAGTGCTCTATAACCTCTAAGGGTCGATGTGACCCCCAAATGTAGATCTGACTCCACTGATATCACAGTCGTCTACGGCCATTCTCAGATGAGCTAGTTTTTGCGCGTCCGGGCTGTTAAATCGTTAAAAATTACAAATTAGAGACATGCAAGTATTTTTATATGTTACTTAACAACCCCATCCAGTTGTGCATTAAATCATAGGCCTCTATTTTAAGTATTTGTGACTTAATTAATTTCATGAACCTCTGTTCTCTAATTACCGTTACGCGTCCGCACACCGACTTAATGTTAAAACTTGGCTGTAATTTTTATGTCGTATAGATTTGGTTTACTCCATTCAACATTTTTAAGAGTACAAAAGATTGTCTTACGCATAGCAAAATATCTATTCAATAGAACCATTCTGTAAATAATTAGAATTAAAAAACTGCTTGTCCGAGCGAAAGTCCTAATTCCCGTGACGTTTTCAGTTTTTGGGCACACAAGCCTAAATAATAATATTTGATACATCATTTACGCGCGCGGCGCGAGCCCTTAGTTAGTTCTAAGACCTGTTAGCAAGTAGACGTCTATTGCGTTGGCGTAACCGTCGATGAATTGCGTAAGAGTATAATTACCATATCTTTGGTTTTCAATTTTTCTATTTACCATGTCCTTATTTTTATACTCGATTTTTGAAGGTAGATCCACGTTGTTAATTTAAATAGATTCAGTACTTTGGCCTTCATACGTTGTAGTAACACAGTATTTGCATACGCTGAAGATTTTGGAAATTTTGAAGAAAAACTATCGTTTTATAATTTCCATGTACTAATTACCGTATATTTATAATCACCGTTGTATGAAATTGTTACCTACAAATTGCACTCACGATTGAATAAGTATGATGATAAAATATGAAATATACCTAGACTTTCGCATAACAACTGTACGGACTTTTCTTCCAATCTGACAATCAAAATTTTAAAAAACTTTCGTTAGAGTAACCTCGAAATAGATTCGATTTCATGACGAATGTTCAGCTTCAGTTGCTGCATAGTTGTTGGATTTAAGAGTATATTTTAACCCCTAAGGTGACCCCATAAAAAGAAGTTACCTGGAGTGAAATCGGGGCTTTCTGATGGCAAGGAGATGTCACCTCTGCATGAAACATGTCTCGTACCAGATATTTATTTTTACTATTGGTATAATTGATATTAACATCTTAAATCATTAATTAATTCTAATATAATACCATTAACATCTATCTATAATACCTTTGCCCTAAGAAGATGAGATTTTCCAACAGTAACACTTACCTGGCGTGATCACATTAAGAACAAAAGAGAACAAATCAACAGACAATGGGACTTTTTAAGGCAAGAGTGTATAGGCACTTTGTACCATCCTAAACTGCATCCTACCTGCTTTGTTATGCATAGAAAAAACTTCGTGATATGCAATGGGTACTGGACAGAAGAAGCTTGGAGAACAAACTATATACAAATGGATCCTAAAACCCATGTAGACATGGCATCGACTTAGCCTCGCAAATGTAGAAATACTTTAACGTTTTCAAAATAAAGTTTTAAAAATCTTGAGCTGTGCACCTTGGTTTACAAAGTCCACTGAAGTGATACCAAACGTCAAAGAGGGTGTGGAAAATCCTGTAAAGCTTACAACCAAAGACTAGACCATCATACAATCTATTTGCTGCATCCCTTCTAAATTCTAAGAATTCTGCATTTAGGCTCAGGAGCAAGCGAATGGGATCAATCTGAAAACTTATTGTAAAAGAATCGAGGTGACAAATTAAATCATGGGATATGCTGAGCTGGAACTGTCATTATTACAAATTCAATTTAATCTGATAATGGGTGATGGCTGATCGCAGATAGATAAAAAAGAGGAAAAATCACTTAAATCATTAATTAATTTTTCGATATATGCATATCCGAAAAATCAAATTTGTGAGATCTCCTGATCCATTATCTGTACGTTAAATCGTTTGTACCACATTGAAATCAAATAAATGATGATAAAGATTCTGATGAAATGTGACACGTAGCCCTTTCTGGCCGAAACTAAGTGTTCCTGTTATAGCCTCGATTATTGCAGTATACTGAAAATATCTTGATACAATAAATAATAGAAACGAGTGTTTTCCTTTTTTTAAAGGGTTATTAAGTGTACCTACAGCGTTTTTTATGACGCTATATATTTATATACAAATTTATCAATGCAAGATATTGTTTTCTTGCTATTTTATATATTTTTTCTAATTACCGTTAGATTAAGTATTAGCCTTATCTAATTACCGTGACCATAAAATTTTTGGGTCTCATTTACGCGAAAACCGCTTGGAATAATTTGACGCCTTAACGATTGTTAAATTCGTACTTTTCATGTGTTTCATATTTAAATGCGTTTAAGTCAATTAAGCCAAATTTCAAAAATGATATGGTAATTAGGCTGAGAACGCCTAATCGTGAGAATGACCGTCTACTAATACCTATTCGAGTGAAAAGAAAAGATCTTTCAATTCCCAGATCAAGCACCGTAAGTGGAACTGGATCGGCCACACTCTCCGAAGGGACCTCGAACACATCTCCAAGCAGGCTCTCGATTGGAACCCCCAAGGAAAACGCAAACTTGGTCGCCCCAAACTAACTTGTCGACGCACTGTAGCAGACGAGGCGAAGAAAATAGGCAAGACTTGGAGCGAGATTAAACGCGAAGCTCAGGACCGAATGCGATGGAGGACTGTTGTGGACGCCCTCTGTCCCATCTAGGGGACATAGTCAAGTAAGTCAATTCCCATGACTAGCATTTGAATATAAATAAATACAGGTCTAATGCCAGATTCCGAATCATAGACATTAAAATCTGTGTTATGCCTCCTTTCCCTTGTCATTCCCATTTCCTCATTGGCATTAGCAAACAATCCCAGCTGGTGGGTGTAAATTTTGTAGGATAAGAGATAAAACAAATTCCAAAAAGTACGGCAAACTGGTCCACAAGATGAAAAGTTTGGGCACCTCTAATTCAGCACATACAAAACTGACAGGCCAGTCAAAACTGGCACGAACCGGATTCCGTGTGTGAAGGGTGTCGACAGACGGACCGATGCTATCTAGTGTAGAGTAAATCACGATTATTGCATATTTAATAGACATAACGACTGTTTAGAAACCGATTATGGGCTTATCTAGTTAATGTTATGGTATAGTAATGCCATAGATTTGAGGATGTTTAAGATCGTGTAGATTGTTTTGAATGTTTGTTAGGGCACAGGGTAAGGTGATGAACAAAACTGCAACTACTAAAGCAGTATGATTCGTGGATGTTTAATGTACTTTGTACAAAGTACTACGTCTCTAATCTTTACCAACGGTTTCAGAATTACTTTCAGTAATTTTAAGCAATCCATGGGAGAGAAGCCATTGTCCAAGTGTTTTAAGACAGGGTTTATGAGTCGAGTTGGTCACGAGTAATTTACTGGATACACCTTAAGTGTCTGTATACTACATTATGGACAGGTATTTTATGTTATTTTAATATAAAGAGATCCCCTTCCCCTTTAAACCATTTTACTGAAAGCAGCACACCGCAAGACAGCCGAAGATTGGACTTACAAATAATATCAAATACGCTGATATTAAAATTAGCAAAATCGTTAAACTCTATTTTAGTCACTTGATATGAAGTCGGTTAATTATTCGACAGCATTTAAACTTCTTACGTTTAAAAATAAACGTTTAACCAAAGGCATTTATTTTTATTGGATAACTGTTTATCTTATGTTACAGCTTGTGAATCTGGTATTGTCGTAAACCTAAGACCCGTACTTATACTTTGAACCATTTCTTTGTTCAGATAAACGTTACTTTTTATGTAAGTCCTAAGGTAAGGAAGTGGCACGAGAAGGTGTTTTTTGTTACGTCAAATGTCGACGAGACTTCAGATTTTATGCTCTGGCACGTCATATTATGTCAAAATCACCCTCCCGTATTGCTCTCACACCTCAGACACTGTCTCAGTTAACCGCTAGATCTATAGATTTTTGGTTAACTCAAATCTTACCTTTTGTTAGGTGCTGCTGCTGCTGACCTGGTGGAGTAGCGGATTCGTGTCCTCCTGGGGACAAAATAAGTATGATGAGTAAGAGCGTTAATAACAATAATTAGGGACGATAGCTTAGTGTCTATAATACCTAATTGTACAGTAGGTTCGTTCGTTCGTTTCAGCCGAAAGAAGTCCACTGGACAAAGGCCTCCCCCAAGGATTTCCACAAAAACCGGTCCTGCGCCGCTCGCATCAAGGCATCTGCTGCGACCCTTACCAGGTTGTCAGTCCACCTAGTGAGAGGCCTGCCCACGCACAGTAGGTAATTGAGGATAAACTACAAAGGGTTTTATTAAATGAAACTTTATTAGCCCTCAAGTCAAATTCTCAAGCTAGTTCTCAAACTCTAGACTGTATTATAAATAAAACCTTAGTCAGAGTGGTTAGCCTTGTGCCTGCATAGTTGATAAAAAGTATGTGGGAACATTTCCTCGTTGTTCTTCCATTCTGTTGGTAGCACATATAATATATCTAAAATGAATATGCAAATACCATCGTGATTTAAGATATGCGGTGATCTACATAATACAGTGTGAGTCACGTTAAAGTGTACATATGAAAATAGATGAAACTAGACCTATTTTTATCGACAAAAAAGAGGTCAAAAATTTTTTGAGATTTTTTTTTAATTTTTTATAGAATTTTTTTTCTTCCAATTACTTATTGTAAAGAAAACGTAATAACTTTTAAACTAAGCGGTATATCCTGATAAAATAAAAACAGTAATAATGCTAAATAACAGGCGATACTAAAAAAATACATAAAATACACAAAAAATGCCAACAAATAATAAAAAATGATACTTTTTGAAAAAAATCTGCTTAAAAATTCGTGTTTTTTTGGTTATTTGATAAATTTCTCCAAAAAATGCCCCTATAACAGGTGGTTTTTATTACTTTGTATTATTCTCCATCGTATTATCTTTGTAAAACCAAAAATCAGCGTTTGAACAAAGGCCTGCCACAACATTATTCTCCGCCTGCAGGTAGAGAAAATTTTAATTTCAACTAAAATGCTTATTTTACTTCGAAATCTTTTGTTTTTATTTAAATTTAACTTGTCTTTATCTAAATTACAAATCTAGAGCCATTTTCAGTTTCGTTGTTAACGAAGCGTTGAATAGCGCGCCCGGAGAGGCTTAGTTCAAACGATCATTGCAAACGTTGTGATAGGGGTAGAGACATGCGATTTTTGGTTTTACGAAGGTAATACAATAGAGAATAATACAATGTAATAAAAACCACCTGTTATAGGGGCATTTTTTGGAGAAATTTATCAAATAACCAAAAAAACACGAATTTTTAAGCAGATTTTTTTCAAAAAGTATCATTTTTTATTATTTGTTGGCATTTTTTGTGTAGTTTATGTATTTTTTTAGTATCGCCTGTTATTTAGCATTATTACTGTTTTTATTTTATCAGGATATACCGCTTAGTTTAAAAGTTATTACGTTTTCTTTACAATAAGTAATCGGAAGAAAAAAAATTCTATAAAAAATTAAAAAAAAATCTCAAAAAATTTTTGACCTCTTTTTTGTCGATAAAAATAGGTCTAGTTTCATCTATTTTCATATGTACACTTTAACGTGACTCACACTGTATATGAAGAGGAAATCTAGTTTCTTTGTATGGAAAATAGAAAACGTAAATAAAATATTTCTTATCGTAAATCTCTACACACATTGCTTGTATATTGTATGTTTTATTGTATCGTCTGTTATTTTCTTCGCACTGTATGTTCCTTCATTTCTAAAGAATGTTTTTTAAGAACAGACGTATTAATCTCAAAGCTTTAAAGAAACTTTAGATGGCATGGCAGAAACAGTGACTAAGTAAAAATGTTACTGTTTCGGTCCCTGTCCCTGTAAAATACAGGCATTATATTTCCAATTTATTTACAGAAAATATATCATTAACTGGTACCTATAGTCGTTTCAACTTAACTTTGGACAAGGTAGCGTGAAAATACCCAAAATACAAGCTCTATCATTATGTAAGTTCATTCACACTTCCTTTTCTCCGGTTGGGTAAAAGGTGTGACATTGGATTTGGTAAGTACTCGTAATTTTGGTATAATTAAACACTTGTTCAATTAAAACTATACCTCAAAATTAAGTACAAGGGCTCTACAAAGTTGCACAGCAATAACAAATAATATTTATACAACAATTACTGTTAATAATATATAGTAATATAGACCATAATGACATGATTACGTCTACCGTGAGAAAAGATTTTACTACCCGACGTAGTCGGTAGCACAACAAGCTAAACACTGGGGCATCTTATTCAGTCGTAATAGGTACTATTTTGGCACAACAATTTATATTCTGATATGCTTTCTGTTCTATAGAATATAATATTGAGTACTCGGCTAAGGTCAGTCCTAGAGACGGATAATATAATGATCTTTGTAAAAAGTCCACTTCTCTACAATTTTTCAATGTCGGATTGCAAAACTAGAATGATACAAAACTTTTATGAATTAGCTTACCGCTTTTGAGATGGATTTGAATGAATGGATGTTATGTATTCAATTGAGAGTGACATAAATAAAATACATTCATTATCAGTCATTTATTAGTATCCACCACTGGAGCAAAGACTCTCTTAATATTTACCAGAGAGAAATGGAGAATTTGGCCTACACTCTCCACACTGGCCAGACGGGAGGAAAAAAAAAATTAAATCTCCTTTTGCGTTTCAATTGGCATAGCTGAGTTTCTCCCTATGGAACTATAAATTAAAAGTTACCCTACATTTTGAGTAGCTGATAAATATAACAAGTAAATAATGAAGTGAATTTTCACCACTCATTGCTTCATTTTCTATTGAAAGCATGATTTCATTGTAACACTTATCATATTTTCATAACAAAAGCTGATGAGTAAAATAAACAAAAACTAACTTTACCTACCATCTATGTCATCCGTGCTTTTTCGAGGCCACACAAGCCGTCAATTCTGTGGGACATTATACTGAATACAGTCCGCGTGAATAAAATCGAGCATTCATAAACACAATTAAATTGACAATAAACCTAGTCGCAGACCACCGACTTTTAGTTGGCCGATAGTTGGGTCCGATTCTTATTTGTATGAAGAATCGGCCGATAACATATCGGTGTAATGTGCGCACTTTCATACATCTCCATACTGATTAACAGCCCGACGCGACTTAACTATTGGCCAACTCTACTTACTCTCTATCTATGGTCTGCGCCTAGGCTAAATGTTTATTATTTAGTAAGTTGAATGTAGAGACTAAATAGGTACTCTATATTATCAAGTATCATAATACCCATCTTAATTAGTGGAGAGAAGTTGCTAATCGCCAATGCAGTAACAGTAGTGATATGGCCTTTTTAGCTACTGTTATTTTAAAAAAATCCCTTCATCTTGTTTCTTAACTATTAGAGAGACGCTGTTATGTCGCCTGAACACAGTTATACAGTTATAGCTTCTCGTGTCCAAGTGCTTTATTTACAAGTAAGCTTAACTTTATTGTAGCGGACTGTATCGCGTATAAGTGTAAATAAACAGTTAACGACCACACGTTTGACATAACCTTCGCATAACACCGAACGATTGAAGACCATCTACATTTCGGCATTTCACATCTTCTGAGAAAGACTAATTAATAAAATCACTAGAAATGCGAACGTAACGCAATCAAAGGATTCGACTTGGATCTTATCTGGCCAAAATTATGGCATTCAAATGCTAATAATGATGTGAAAGTGTTACCAATCGAATATCGATAAAAATATCTTGTGGGATAAGGTTATCGATAGCAAAAAACCTTTTTGGATGAGGTAAGGCTTTAATGGTTAAATTGTGTCATTGGTCAATTCAATTAATAGTTTATGCTAAAGAAAATTATGGTATTTTGTCAATTTACAAAATAATGAAATTACTATAGCAGTTCCTTTGGATTCGCTGAAATAACAATATTTATTATACTAATTATTAAAATAATGAAGTAGGTATAAGTAATCACTCTTCCCTATAGTAAATAGCACTTTCATGAATCACTGCAGGAAACGAAACGAGCTAAATCATTATTTAATTTTAATAAGCAATTATTTGGTTTAATGTAACAAACAAAATTTACTCTATATTTAGTTATGATGACATAAATCCATTTTGTAAACATCCGACAATTATTAATTTATCAAGTTGGTAAAATGCTACATAAAATATGTACCGATTTGGTCATTAATTATTTTCAAGATGTATTTGAAGGCTAAGGCATCGTAATTTTATCTATGTACGAGTATATCATCAATACATACCGATTTGTTCTCGCACCATTAAAGCGTGATTTTTAATGTTACGTCTCTTCCATGCTTTTATGTAAGCTTTACATTAATTTATTCACGTCGAATAAAGCGGTATTAGCTACGCAAGAATTTAAATCAAAAATATCGATTTAGGTCTCGTTCCCATCACTAGCCAATATCCCACTTAGGAATGCATTACCTAAGGGTTAGGTTTCCTAGAACCGCCAGCAAAAACCGCCAAATTCACCGGACGCGGTTTTTTATTGACTAAAAAGCTGTTCATCATTGCGAAGGTCGTCTAGGCCAATACAAAGAATGCTTGTCTGCCGCTGTGTTTGTGTGTTTTTGCTCGGTTTTTTTGGCAATGTCATATGTGTTGCCGGCTGGAGTCACGCTAAGGTCGAGTGTTGGGAACAATTTCTTATTTGGACGGCTAAGTTTGCCGTGCGAATATTTTTAAAGTTGTTACGCTAATTTGAGATGTATGTACACGCGTGGTTATTGTCATTGAAGTAGCTAAGCAAATTTGCTGTGTCATTTTTGGTAAAAGAAAATTGCATCATTTGCTACATGAACGATAGAGTGACGTGTCTTAATTTTTTATGTATCCCAATTACGCACGATGCATTATATGCCTTTATTCACAATAATTATTCAAAATTTCCAAGATTTAACGGATATCTCTGTAATATAATTCCAGTGATTTACGCAAAACATACATTTTCAGCAAAATGTTACATAATAGCAAATGTAACTAAACTAATGAAACTAAAAATTAAAATGGGAAATTGCTTTATTATTGCCATTAAATTTTGGATAATAGGATAGATTTCAAGCTCAATCTGCCTAAACCACAAAATACTTATTTATTATGATGTGGTGTTAAAAATGGCCAATGCATATTTCCCACATTTGTTAGCCCTAATAAAGTTAATTTGTTTTGAGTTTGATATTTTCTACAGTCACTTGTTTTTCATATTCCATTTTCAAAATCAATCTTAACGCAGCTGCGCAGTTCAGTTATTTTATATCATTTACACAATTTGCTGATTGTGTTTTGTTTCACATTTTCCACAGTCATTTGTTTTCCATTCAAAAAGCAATCCAATCTCAAATTGTCAATTTTACATCATGCACACTTGACCTAGTGTGAAGATACGTACGCGAGCCGAAGGGCCGTCGTGACTGATTAACCTATAAAGGCAACAATGCAGGCATTAACACGAACATTAGTCGATGGCATTATCCTTGCCACCTACAGTCATTAAACGGTTCGAGGGTTGCCAGTTTTCGTTTAAATTTTTAATTGAAACTCTTTGAAAATTAACAAAACTTTTTATCGAGATAGGTAAGTTCAAC
Source organism: Ostrinia nubilalis (assembly GCF_963855985.1). NCBI lineage: Eukaryota > Metazoa > Arthropoda > Insecta > Lepidoptera > Crambidae > Ostrinia > Ostrinia nubilalis. The sequence goes on along the minus strand of NC_087088.1, from coordinate 4,145,498 downwards.
TTAATGAAATTTGGTAAATATCACAGCTGAATTTGCGTGAAATGACATAAATGCATTTAGCCTTTAATCATAATTATGTTCGATGCAATGTGTCTTATAAGTTATGAAAGATCTTTCCAAAGACGTGCCGCGTTTTCCTCGTACCCATGTACAATTTTACATACCATCTGCCTACTAACTTACTATAAAGAAACTTAAAACACGCACCCTCTCTATCAAATATTATAATAGAGAAGGAGATATTTTAATCTAGTTACGGTAAACATTTATGAAGCAACTTTTTGCATTTACGTGTTTCGTCTGCCTATCTCTCTACATAAGGTGCTTTATAAAAGAAGTAACTAATAAAAAAAAACTTAGTTCTATGAAGTGAAAACACATTGCAGTTTGAAGAATTTCAGCTTTTTGGTTATGAAAACTGAAATAGTTAAGGCTCACATAGAGAGAAAGCTTTTTCTCAAGCAGCCCTACAAACAAACTAGGTGTGAAAATGACAAGTCGGCGGCACTTGCAATTAATAGCGGACTCATAACAAGGATCATCATACATATTCAGCTAATGTTCTCTGTCAATCAGAACCATTGTTCCTTTGACGCAAATTGCTTGGCGTAGGCTCTAACTCGAGGCAGTGGTTGTCAAACTCTTGCCCACAGACTGCCCACAAAGACATAACGCCCGCTTGCCCACAGATCACAACTGAACTTTGAGTTGCAATATCTTACTTTACCTATCTATATGGAATGCCAAAAGTCTTACAAACTCATTACAAAAACACCGGTTATAGTTACGATTAAAGTTGATGTGATGCCACTCTGCCTTTATTTCGCACTTTTATTAACAAGTCCTCATTTAATCCCTCTTTAGCTGATATCAGTCTAGCTGCTGCAGTAACAGAATTTTGTCGACAAACTAGTATAAAGTAAAAGTAACGTAAAAAAGTATTTATTACTGTACACATGTACAGTTTATTCTGGCGGTCTCTTCACTAAGCAAGAAAGCTTGTATCGCAGTGGCCAATACGAACAATTACCTATGAGGGTACTATGTTGTCTTAAACACATTAATAAATGCTAGTATTTTTGTCTAATTAAGTAAATTATTATGAGTATCATAACCGAACTACATGCTATAAAAGTACGGACAGTTTTTTTTTATCCACAACATTGGTACCACAAAGTGGTAGAAATGTGAGAGAGATAATTTATGTTATTGGAGTGGTCTAAAACGTTTCTACATATAAATACTTAATTCTCTTAAACAGTTTTCTTTTGACTAGGCTGTTAGATAATGGATCACTGATTCTTACGACAGTGGAATTCGATGGCCATGATCACTGGCGTTCGTAATCCACATGTTGAGAACCAACGTCCTAAAGCATAAGGCATAAAATTAAGACGATTACGACGAAGCAAAATCCGCATACAAGGCTACGTGTGGTCGCAACAAAGTAATTTAGTTCATGGAAAATGTTTGTGCGTGAGATAAATTATATTGGAAATATTTATTTTGTGGTCGTACGCGCATCTAGAAGCCCTTGGTGCGAACATAGTTCTGTATGTAAATTAGTATTGAAACTGTTGATTGTATGAATATTTAATGGTTTGTTTAATTTATGGGAGCATCAAAAGATTACCGACTTTATTAATGAAATTAGGAATTATGGTGATTATGAATCTGTATGGACGGTGGCAATCAATAATCGTGCTCATGTGAGAGCAAAGTATGAAATAGCCAAATGTCATAGTTAGAACAATTAAGTTACTAATAAATATTTATAAAAAATACTAGCTGTTGCCCGCGGCTTCACCCGCATGAAATTCAGTGTGTTACGGATCGTCGTTATAAACAATAATACTGTAAAGTTTCATCAAAATAAATACGTTCAGTAGTTTTTGTGTAAAAGAGTAACAAACATCCAGACATCCAGACATCCAGACATCCAAACTTTCGCATTTATAATATTAGTAGGATAAAATTTTTTTTATCCTGATTTGCACTATCTTACTTTATCTATAACAAAAGTCTAAAGTCTGTCAAAATACACATAAACAATAAAACACCGGCTATAGTTACAGCTAGATACGGTTAAAATTACCACTTAACCAGGCTCAAAAAAATCAAAATATAAAGTTCAAATTTATGTAGTTTCAGTGGATACCAGAGCCTGTTTAAGGTGGTACAACTAAGCCTAAGTAACTAGTAAAAGTTTGATCAATCTTAAAACTTGGTAAAGATTGATCTAAGATTTTTTTTTTTCAATTCTTATGTGCAAACTAATATTTAATAATGTCACACATCTTCAGCTTATTCAAGCCACACCCATAAATAAGCGTCACTGACAAAAGCAACCGTCCATCATTTTCCATTAAAATTGTCAAAAACGCCGTCGTAGCCGTGACTCTACATCCAACCAAACAATACCAACTTAAAAATGACCCTGTCCGTCGTTAATTCCACACTAGTGTACTAAATATTGTGGGTATGAGAGAACTCTCAAGGTCCTCAGTTAACCTTCCACCTAGGGTTGCCAGGTGTCCGGCTTTAGCCGGACATGTTTGGCTTTTTACGGTAGTGTCCGGACAAATATTCTCTCTTCCAGCCTGTCCGATTTTTATAATGCAGCAGGGCAGGGCTTTATGTGCTAACTTTTGAAGAAGATAAGATTAACATGTTAACAGCATCACGTGTGGGGGGCACCAAAAAGGCCACAACAATTTTCAAAATTTTCTACTTTGCACCTTTATCCGCGAATTCAAGACAGATAAATGGCCGGCTTTTAAGCCAAATTAAGCACTGAGTCCGGGTTTTTTGTGTTTTTTGACAACCCTACTGCCACCAGGCATTTCTGATTAGACCCGCCAATCAAGTGACCCACCTCATGGGTGCAAGACAATCGAAAGATCAAAATGTCATAGAAACTTGACGAGTGTATTTATTTGCTAGTGCGAAGATTGATGGATAAAATTATTAGCAGTCTAAAACTTGTATATTGCTTGAGAATGAACAGGTATCGCACCTAACGCAGGTACAGACCAAACTGATAGATTGGCTATTTGGATTTTAAGATATGTTTTTTTTTATTTATATTATAATAATAACCTGAAACAGAGACTGTAATCATGGTAGTGTACTTAAACTAGAGCCATAGAAAGTTACTGTTTTCACTGAAATCACCCAGAGCGTTGACAGCTGGCTTCCCGAAAACTGTAAATATGTATAGTCAGCAAATTAAAACTCTTTGTTAGTACGAGTATGTAGGCTTTATCCAGGGCACATATTACACGTCCCAAATATAGCTTACACATACAGGTACCACAAAAAAGAAACTTTTTTAACAACTTTATGCAGTGACAAAAAGTGAAGTTCAAAGTCCATTGGGAAAATACGTATTTTTGAGGACGTAGTTTTTGCCACTGGGGTAACTTTTTATTCTTATTATTAGCTGGATTATTTTCTGAGTCAAATTAAACAAACAACAGTTTCCTTTTATCACCTTGCTTAATGTCTCAATTAGAGTGTTGTAACCTATGATTTACAGTCAACCGCACATTATACTATAAACGCTTCTATATCAACTGCATAAGGTTCAAAAGAGCTTACCTTGGTTTGTTGTCTTCTGTACTCTTAACAGAAATAACTAGGAAACGGCAGAAGGTGCTAAACTAATTACGGTGATGAAAGAACGAATAATTAACAGCAGAAAGGTTTCTTTGTTCCTCGTCATTTGCATCAGCAAGTTCACGCAATCGAAATGATCTACCACTTTATTATTAGTAGGAAAATGGTGATGACGGATCTCTATAGATTTTTCTTAGGATTCTAAGATCTTCCCGATGCACTTTGTACTATAAAACCATTTATGCCTAAAAAAAATTTTGTGCAGAAACAAGGCAGGTATTTGACCGCAAATTGTGAACATTGAAGTATTTTACCAGAAGAAGTAATGCCTGTAGTGTTAAATTGTAACGCTATTAACAAGATATTTTCCTAGTTTTATAAAAAAAAATATACAACTGCGTTTTAGCACTGGAAGAATTTAAACTATTTTCGTCTACACTAGGCTGACAAAAATGTGACTGAGTTTCTTCTGCCAATTCTTCTCAGCACCATTCTGTTGTTGTCCCAAAGTGGTGGTAGGATAAGCTATATGTATTTGGGACCTGTTTAAGCGCTCTGGAAAGGACCTAAGTACTGAATAAATGATTTGATTTGACTAATTATCAAGTGGAAGGATGGTGTAGTTATCTAATTTCCCATGCAAAGCAATCAGAAAATTTTCATACCCCCAAATATCGCTCAATCACGCGATAAGAACCAAAACAGCACAAATATTAATTCACTTTGATTACAATATCAATTATCAAATTATAACGATGTAACAAAAACATGATCACAACGTATAATCGGCCATCTTGGCTATTACATACGTAATTCCGTGCAATTAGCGTTTTGTGACCTTGAATCTCGATTTCTATCATAGTAACAACAAAGACCTGCATTTTAATGACATGCAAATGGGAACAATAAGATTGCCTTCCGTACCATTGAAAGTGTGAGGATTGGAAAATGGACGGCCATTAGGCAATTAGTGGAACAATGGAAAATGCAATCTAATTGAATCTGCATAGGCTAGCTTTTTTTACACATTCTTATCGTATCTTATCTTGATTGGGATCGTGATGATGCTCACGGTTCACTTCGAGCATTGGGCTTTTTGCCTTTCGTCTCCTGAAGGTCTTTTGAGATAGGAAAAACATTTCGGATTCCTGAAATATTAGTTTTTTCAGTGTAGTGATATTTAAATAACACCTACAACCACACTTGCTTTTCGAGCTCATAACAAACTCATAAAACTTATTTTATTTTTGTAAGTAGGCTTTTAAAAAGCACTTTTACACGTCCCAGTATTAACCCTACCTCTGGTTCAGGACAATAAATAGGCCAGTGCTGAGAAGAAGCACCGCAAGCAACTCCGTCACTATTGTCAGAACCACCATACTGGTCATCTTAAGGCGCGATGTGAATTCACGAAACAGTGAAAGTGTAATTAAATTCGTATCTGGAATATTAATTATTTTATGTAATGTATGCTCGTAGTTTACCATTTTCCCACAATAACGTCTTCAATCAAAATCTAAATTTAGTTATTATACTCTTTAGAGTTATTAAATAACCGACCAGTGAATTTGCCAAAGATTCCCGTGTCACGGTCAACCGGTCACTATAGTTGATTCAAAAGATGCCTATGCGCATCAACGCTGCACCCACCTATTGAGTTAGAATGTTAAGGTACGATACTGGTTTTGAATTCTCAATCTTAAGACGAGTCTTGAAGATATTCAGACTCTAGATTTTTTGACAGACCTTACTATAATGCCAGAGATAGCTGGGGAAGCATTTTTTATCAGTCGGACCGTAACAAAGATAACTGGTCCACATATTACAAACATTAATGCATGAAAATATCTTTCTTTGTTCGCATGTTATACAAAAAGCAATCTAAGTTAATAAGTTTACAGTTGTGTCTGGTGTAGCCATTTACGTATGTTACTTATATTTTCTAACTATTAAAATGTACATAACATCTCAATGTGTATTAGGGCATGTAATATCGGAAGGTTTTCAATTCCGATATTGGATTCCGATATTAGATCTCAATATCGGAATTCCGATATTAATATCGGAATTGAGTTCATATTATTATGCTATAAAATTAATATTTGGTTCTATTCGTAAGAATTCTGGATTGTTTACAATAAAATAATGATTTTAATCAAAATCTTTAATTTGGTACAAAACAGCACTTCATAATATTGAAGTATTTTAAAACCATTTTTACGTTATGGGTATCTATTGCATTTGGTTTTTTATGTGACAAGAGGCAAACGAGCAGACGGATCACCTGATAATGAATGGTTACAGATAATGAGCCTATATGGACTAGCACATAATTAAAGTGTTTTTGTAAAATCACAGGTATCAAACAAACTTTTACTCCTTCATTATATTATCTGTTTTATGTTGGCGAAACGAATTTTAGAGTCATTCAAATCACGTGTTACAAAAATTGTAGAGAGTGGTAAAAAACTTGAATATGCTTGTAATTTGTTCCTTTTTGATTATCGATGTACAACTCACAAAACCACTAGCCAGCCATATGTCAGCCATAGGACGTCCACTGCTGAACACAGGCTCCGATGCTGATTTTCACAATGGCCGGTTGGTGGCGGCCTGCATCCAGCGCCTTCCTGCTACCTTTATGAGGTCGTCGGTCCACCTTGTGGTTATAAGTCCTACGCTGCGCTTTCCGGTACGTGGCCTGCACTTCAGAACCTTGCTGCCTCATCGTCCGTCTGTTTTGCGTACTAAGGCAGAACCGTTGGAAGATCTTATCACAATGCTCGAAGACCTTAATCGAGTTTCCCAACAGGTAGGCCTTCGGATGAATATGGAAAAAACGAAGCTTATGTCGGATGTCCATGTTGCTCCTTACCCAGTTTCGGTTAGGAGCTCGATTCTCGAGATTGTTGACAAGTAAAGTTAAAGTATGTCTATCTCGGACAAACGATCAGCTAGGTAGTTAGATGCAATTTCGAGAAAGAGGTAAATCGTCGAATACGAAGACGAAAGTCTTCAATTAGTGTGTGTTACCAGACCAGTGATGATATACTGCTTGAAAACGTGGCATTTGAATATAGGGCACAACGTGCAATGGAGAGGGATAAGCTTGGTGTTTCTTTACGAGATCTAATCAGAAATGAGGAGCTCCGTAAACTAACTAAGGTCGCTGACATAGCCCGACAGATTAGCAAGCTGAAGTGGCAATGGCAGGACACATAGTACGCAGAACTGACGGTCCATAGTCCAGTAAAATTAATGTTTGAAAGGGAGTTGAGATGTCGTTCTTTGTTGACCAAGCACCTATGGCAAATGCTTAAATTGATTTAGAACAAGTTAAATTAACCATAAATAGTAAAGATATTAAAATATTTGCAGTGGAACAAGAAGTGATGGTGAGAGACATGAGAAAATCATTGGTCTTTGCCTTTCATGTACTTTGGGCTTTGTGGCAGGTTGTGGCGAGTTTAAACGCTTTGTTTAAAATCTCAATTAAAACTTTTATCTGATTCCGATATTACGATATTGGGTCGCTCAATATCGGAATTGAAATATCGGATCTCGCAGTCCGAGATTCCGATATTACGAGATTCCGAGATTCCGATATTCATGCCCTAATGTGTATATCATAGTAATAATATTTTGCATTGCGGTGATTGTTTAAAAATAATTAGTCCTAATATTTTTAACTTTTTATACCGAACTTGATGTTAAGTGAGATGCAGTCTAGGATGTCTTTTAAATGAATTTTCAAATATGCGAATTTATGATTACTAAAAAACTTTACCAACATCTAAAAATATTCTATCGATCTTTCTTTTTAACCTTTGAATGTGTCGCGGTTACCTACTTTGAATTATTGCCTCTATTATCATGTAAGCTTGTTATTCTAAACAATAAAACTGCAGTATTTTTAGTAATTATTCACCGCAATGCAATTTGCAAAGGCACTTTGTCTATGCATTATCTAAACTGATATCTTTCCGGTTATGAGTTTAAGTTTTAACTATGGTTTTAATTTTACAGTGTGAACAGTTTCCGGGCATAAATTAACTTTAATCTAAACAAAAGTAAACAATTTTGTTTTATCTGATATTTGTATTAATTTAATTTAATGCTATCATAATTACAGAGTGGTAAATTGAATTATCGTTGTTACTTTAGTAACTTTAGTCGTTATTTTAATAACGACTGCATTATAATATTCATAGTGGACACGGCAAATTAATTTCGCAGCCAGTTTTATGGTCAAATGGGAATTTACCTTAGATCCAAACTCTCTTATGATAGCTATTTCGTTAGTTCGTTCGCTTGTTTCAGCCAAATGACGTCCACTGCTGGACAAAGGCCTCCTCCAAGGATTTCAACAACGACCGGTCCTGCGATCCTGATTCATTTAAGCCCCAGTAAAGTTTCATGAAACTAAATGTAACACCCGTATTCACAAACGATGCTTACTTAAGTAAGTGATGCAGCAAATCGAACGCACAGCGTTGAATACAGCTTTGTGATTGGTTTGTGTGTGACCCTGAGCGTCCACGCGCACTGTGAGATCTCATAGTAATATTAGTGTATGCCTCTACCAACCGGCCAATCTGGAAATCACTGGGGAAGGCCTATGTAGTTGTAAGTATTGAAGAAATATTTTTTTCATTTGTAGTAATTGCAGTGTAAATGTAAATCAAAAGTAAATAATCCATTGATGCTATTACTGCAATCTCATAATTATCTGCAAAATGAAACAAATAATGATTTAAACTGACAAATTACCTTTAATCCCTTAAGGCTATATTTGCCATTCATCATTCTTTAACTGACTTATCCAATTTAATAAGACCTGTGCAAAATAATTTGCAATATGACGAGTTGCTTGGCTATAGTAGGATTGAGGAATATTTCATTCAACGCACAAATTTCTGTAAAAACTATGTTCTCTCATAAGAAAAAACATTAAACAACAGGAATAATTGGAATATAAACATTGATGAAACATCTCCTATTTTCCATAATATACAGTTTTCATTAATTTCAACTCAACGCGTCAAGAATAAGTCGATTGTATCAACAAAACTTGTTATCGTATATTATAATCTCTGGGGCATAATGCATGCTCAATATAGTAGAGCCACTATATACAAAAATATTCACACTATGTATATTTTCATACTAGCTGTGCCCGCGACTTTGAACGAGTGAAAATAGTTTGAATAATACTTCCCGTTTTTAAAAAATGTAGTGATTTCGAATTATTTTGTTATGGTGTCAAATAGTCTATTGCAGATTTGGACTACAATTTTATGGTTGTATTTGAATACATCAATACTCGTAAACTCATGTTAGGTGTCATAAACAAATGAAGAAAGATTTTGGAACAAATTGAAAACACTGCATATTTCCACTGTATAGGGCAGTGCTTCTGAATTCCAGCAAATACCAAAAAAGGCAACAAGCCAGCTTATAGCTAAAATTATCCGCAGAAAGCAAAAGGAGAAATGCGAGGAACCCAATTAAAAGCAGCAGCCGGGCACATCCGCTCCGAAGGCTTTAATGATCGCTTGCGTGACAAAATCTAGTTTTTATTCCAGCTTCATAAAAATGGTGCAAGTTGCAAGTACTTGAGGATTGTTGTATAGAATGTCTTTCTACTTGCTACTGCAAATAGTACTTATAGCATATCATCCAAAGCAGGTCATTATTTGTCCAATGTAAGAAAAGATTATGCCAGTACGAGAGTCGTGCCTTTTCGCTACTTCAAATTTTCTCCCCATTTTTTTAACGTCGAGAAATGCTTTGTGTCAAAGTCAGTGGATTATGTGGGACTCTCCTCGCCTGCTCACTAAAGGCGGGGCCTACCCACTAAAATCAGAGGGTCTCCACCGGAGCCCAATGAAACAGAGCCGCGAGTTATTGTCCTAACTTGGATATTCGTCTGCAGCTCCGCCTAAGGATAGAGCCTCGCTCACGAGCGAGCCTCTCCGGCTTCGAGGGAACCCCCAATCACCTCCTCCAGTTGTTTTCTCCCCATCCCTTAACCCCATCAGCCTTACTCCCCATAATCCCCATCCTGGCCAGGTCCTATGACTTACACCACCAGATAATTTAGTTTCCGCAGCTCGTCCCTGAGACGTGGTCCCGTTATGCGGCTTAGCCGTACTGTTCTTATAATTGCAGTAATGCGCTATCGGTCGGCCGGCTATTCGCTATTACAGTGCATTCGATGAAAGAGATTGCGATTTTATTTTATTAATTAAAATTAAAAATCGTAGAAGTCAGAATCGCTTGAGAATGAATGCAGAATCTACCTGAGGCAGAAAGGTCAGTAGAACGTAGTTTTGTCAGACAAAAACGCTTTTGGTTATAGGTAAAAATGCTGAATATATTGCTATAAATATTTTAAAATACGTGTTTAATTTATATTTGTACAAAATTTTGAGCCGCTTACATTTTTTCCTATGGTGGCCCGGCCCATTTGGCTATTTGGGGAAAAAATTTAAAGTCAAAAAATCTTGGGATTGCCTACAGCTTCAACGCCAACATTTGTGTGACAATCTCGTAAAATTCGTGAAAATCATCTGGATGTTAGCAACACTAGTCGGTTTGAAAGCCATGGGGGAGACTTTTTTCCAGCAGTGGAAAACTTTTTATTGAAACGATAAAAGGCCAGAAATATTGCACATTTATGGCTAGAATGCTTTGTACACACTCACGGCCAGTCGCCAGGACACAGGTGTTCGCCGTGGGAAGGATGCTCGATCATGCACTACGATTGTAGCCTTTTTGCCCCCGGGATAGCTTTCATCGCGAAGACAATGTTAAGTTCATTATTCATTCGTTATTTATGACCAGGACACCGAAAGTGTTACTGGTTCTGATGCATCGCGCTTTTGTTTCTGATGCTTGAGCGAAATTGCGCTGCTGATCGTATGGTTTTGGTTTATTTTTCTTTACTGGAGATACAGGGTGGAATTAATAAATAAGTGTAGAAGAATGTACAAACAATAAAATCAATGAAATTTAAATATGATGGGTGGAAAACCCTGTGAATTTTCCTCAATGACAATAAATATATTTGTAATAATTATTAGGCAGTCATTTCTACTAACAAGAGTTCTGTACTGTATCGAAATCTTTTACAAGAGTACTTACATTGTTTGAGTTTTTGCCGATCTGTGTACATGCTGTATTTTACTGGTTGAGTGTAAATTAATATTTTTAAATTCTGTAGTAATCAAACGAAAAGCCGAAAGCAAAAGAAAACAGTTACCTGAGATCTTGATTTCACATCTTGAGGTGGTCCTACCAGGCGTAGATATACTGTGTTTATCTCGAAATAGGTAGGCAGTAAGCTCATATAATTTTCACACTAAAAATCTATACCTACTTATAGTAAATCTGTAGAGGTCAATTCTGTACATGAAATATATTTTCAAAATAATTATCAGGGGGTGATTAGTGATCGATACTGATGCCAAAAATGCAATCAGTAAAATTTTCGTCTGTCTGTCTGTATGTTCCTTATAGAAACAAAAACTATTCGACGGATTTTAACGAAACTTGGTACAATTATTCTTCATACTCCTGGGCAGATTATAGTATACTTAGGAATTCCCACGGGAACGGGAATTAGCGGGAAAATCCTTTTGTATGAAAAATCTAAACCGCTTAAGTTAGATGCTTAAAATTTGGCATGCAGATATCTTAGTAAACTTAAAGCTTAGTTACAACAGGATATTGCAAAATTCCCACGGAAACGGGAGTTAGCGGGAAAAAACATTTGAATGAAAAAATCTTAACCGCTTAAGTTAGATGAAGGGGGTAAAACGGGATCCACGCGTACGAAGTCGTGGGCGGCCGCTAGTTATCAATAAAACACTATCAGGTAAGTAGGCATTGACTAAATGTCAGTGTGAAAACATGTTCCCCTCTGCCTTTAAACGGTGATGTGAGCCATTTTGCCGCTTAGAAAAAGCTTTCACTGAAAAAATCTTAAGAAGTTATAATTTTTAACCGACTTTATAATCAAAACTGGTTCAGGCAATACGTTAATTTTACAACACGGCTACGTCTAATTTCTAATGAGCTCCTAATGACCAGTTAATTGTGTATTTCAGTTAGGTAAAAAAAAACTTGGTGTTACAAAAGTAAGTATAAATCGAATTCAGGAAATAATAAACAATAAATATTTATTTTCACAGTTTTCAGCGCTGAAAGCTCCCGTGAAAGTGTTTACGTTCACACATTCCATCCGAGTAAATATTTTGATAAACCCCTTCCTAGAGAAGGCGAATCGCAATTCATTTTTCAATTTATTACAACGGCTTTTGCATTAAAATTCTCTGTACGATAGCGCCACGATATTAATGGGCAATTTCCTTCGGTGTGGTTCTTTTTGTTCACTTAACGCCTTTCATTAATTCCGCTGACAAACGAGAGGTGGCCGCGTGGGTAATGCGGTCCAATATGCTTATTTATCAGTATTTTTAAATAGTATCTGACCACTAGGCGCATCCGCTCGGACCGTTATGTTCAGCGGTGTACGAAGGAATGGTGGAGGCATGTAATAGACCAATTCATTCATGTAGACTTCTAGTATTGTGTTAATTACATATGGCGCTGGATGCAGGCTGCTACCAAAAGGTCATTAGGAATGATTGGGGGAGGCCTATGTCCAGCAGTGGACTTTCTGTGGCTGATATGATGATGATGATGACATATTAGTACTTACTTAGGTATAATACCATTTTTTCATTTTTACGCAAACACAAAATACCTAAATAGAATTAGCCAGAGACGCAAACTGCAGACGTGTATATGAAAGAAACACTAACAAATTAACATTATCATTATTCCTCCGTAACTTTTAAGACTAAAGAAAATTAAAACCTTATTTATAATTGTAGATTTATAACTGAAAAGCAGGAATTATTGAGTTTCAGGAGTAAAATATTAAGAATCTTTTTTAATTATGGGGTATAGTCTAAATTATGTACCCAATTTCTTTTAATAACATAGAATATAAATTAATGTCTTACAGTACACAATATCCAGACCGATAATACGGTGAAACACAGGCACAGGTATAAACATACTTAACTACAGTTTTATTAAAAAAACTAGCGGCTGCCCGCGACTTCGTACGAGTGGATCCCGTTTTACCCCCTTCATCTATCTTACGCGGTTTAGATTTTTTCATACAAATGTTCCCGTGGGAATTTTGCAATATCCTGTTGTAACTAAGCTTTAAGTTTACTAAGGTACCTGCATGCCAAATTTCAAGCGTCTAACTTAAGCGGTTTAGATTTTTCATACAAAAGGATTTTCCCGCTAGTTCCCGTGGGAATTCATAAGTAAGTATACTATAACCTGCCCAGGAGTATGAAGAATAATTGTATCAAGTTTCGTTAAAATCCGTCGACTAGTTTTTGTTTCTTTAAGGAACATACAGATAGACAGACAAAAATGTTACTGATTGCATTTTTGGCATCAGTATTGATCACTAATCACCCCCTGATAGTTATTTTGAAAATATATTTCATGTACAGAATTGACCTCTCTACAGATTTATTATAAGTATAGATTAAAACCTAACTGCCGCATCCACAATTTCTACTCCACCCCTTATCAAGCTCGCAAACCAGATTACCAAGATCTTTCTTATCCCTCCCTTAATTACAGCCTCCACCTGGACGCTAGTATTTTGCTTTTATTTCGCCTTTCGTGGGAAAAACACACCACACCTGGACTGCGAGGTTTGGTATGCCTATCACCAGTTTAGGAGCCATTTTGCAAGTGCCCAGGGCAGTTTTTGGATTCAATTACTGATGGCATTCTGGTAGCTGTTTTAAAATAGATTGATAGTGGATATAGTTATGGTGCGGATCGGCGGTGAAGTTTACATTAATTTGTTATAAATAATGGTACTAAATAACCTGAGTTATCATTTTTGATTACTCTTTTTCAACGTACCTACTTAAGTCATTCTCAACTTACGGCCGTTGATGTTTTGTTGAGAAAATATCACTCTAGCATAATTATATTTTGTCTTCCCTCCGGCTTCTATGGAAGAGGTTGCTTCCTAGCAATAAGACCGCCTAAATGTTTACCATTCCATTTTTCAATATTTGTCAGTTTTTACATGAAGTGTTATAAGTAAGGTTTTAATGAGTACTTATAGGCATAAATTGCGTTAGTACCTACATTTGAAACACCTAGCTGTAACTGAAAGGTTGATTTATTTCTGTCTTTTCAAACTGTTTTGTTTCATGTCATTAATAAATTTTCACAAAAAGTGTCAGAAATATCTGTCATTCTAAATTCTTAATAGGCTTTCCCACATTTTCAGCAAGTGGTGAGACCGACTCAAACTTATAAATCTATTTTCTTTTGTTTCAGAGGCATAATGTGTTAACAAAACTTATGAAAAACAATAGATCTCATCAACAAGCCCATCTGCGCCGGATATGCGCACGCACCGCGCATAGACAATTAAGATCTAACTGGTCGAAAGGTGGTCATTACACGCGGTGATAACTAATACAAGGTGTACCGATGATACCGTATACTTTTGTATGAAAAAGAGCCGTTTTTTCCAGCCGTGCCGACCGGAACTGCAGATGGCGCACATCCGGTGTCATCGGAGGCACGATTGACAGCCTTCATTGATGATAACGGGTGAGGCTTGAGTAGCGTGGAAATATGGGGAAATATTTAAGTTTTTACTCTTAACATTTGGTTTCTATAATGTTTGTAGAGCATAGAAATGGAGATAGATTTATAGTATTTATTTTGGGGGATGTAATGGCTAATCGACAAAAGTCAATTCATTCAACTATAATGCTGAACATTAAGCTACCAGTGATTTCTTCTTTACAAGACCGAATCTAAAATGAAGATAAATATCCGTAATCGAACTAATTCGGAAATCTTTGGAGGAGGCCTATGTTTAGCAGTGGACGTCTTGTGTCTGAAATGATGATGATTTTCTTTTATGTACCTGATATATAGGTTAATTATTTTTTATTTTTTAGAAATACTTAAGGAGGAACTGCACTAAAATGTATGGTTTGCATACAAAATAATCCTTATACATAGTAAATATTACCCGCTCTCGCCGTTACCAAAGCGCTACCCTACCGCGCATCTCGTTTAACTAGAGGCTAAGCGCAAACGCAAATAGATTAAAAGACCTTATAAAGGTAATTACACATAGGTGTCCAGCCGCCTACCGGTAAGGCGGGGTGGGCACCTGTCACAAATATTGTTATTATCTGTTATCACCTCCAGTTGGGCAGATATAGAAAGAATTTGACATGGACAGGAAAGAGAGCCTTGGCAAAAATGGTACCACTACTGTAGGCGTTGTAGCCATTGGATGCAGTGTGCTTACCATGAGTTTACGTTAGGTATGCTCGCTAGCGACTGCGTAAAAAAATGACATTAAATGGTATGACATATTGAGCAGCGCCCCTAGCGGCTAGTTTCAAGAAATAAAATCTTGATAGATTTTTTTGACGTACTCGCTAGCGAGCACACCTAACGTAAACTCATGGTAAGCACACAGATCGCTTCCAACCGACCAATCTGAAAATCTTTGGGGGAGGCCTATGTTCAGCAATAGACGTCGTGTGGCTGAAATGATGATGATGATGATAATTACTGTTTAGTCAATAGAGTTCAATAAAATGAGACTAATTTTGCTGCAGTTATTTTCGTCTTCATCATCATTTCAGCCCTAGGACGTCCACTGCTGAAAACAGCGGCCTCAACCAATGACTTCCAGATGGTTTCATTTTTGATGATCACTAATTAGTAATTAAACCAAAAGGTACATGATATAAATGTCCGTGAAAGTTTAAAAAATGTTGTTCAAAAAATTTTTTCAACTTGCTTTTGATAGCAATCTGACCCGAGGGGTGCCGATGCAATCTAAAATGGAAAAAATAAGTATTTAGGAACAGAGGCTGAAAGAATATAATACCAGTGGCTTATAAAAGATACTTAAGCGCTTTTAAAATGTTTTAGTTTTGTAATTAGTCTTTCTAAATAATTAATTCCAGACCTGAAGTTACTTTTGGATTTGAATCGACTGTTGAGTGTCAGTTCATGATGCACAATTTGTAAAACTAAAATACGATGGGCTCTCTAAATATCGTAGCACTCTATGGTTTGATATTAGCAAGGCTAAGCATTGATACTTTAAATAAAAGGTATCGTTATAAAGTTCAATTGTGAATTATTTCAATACATTTATTAATTTTAAGTAAACATGCCCTCGTTAATTAAGATAAACGAGCACTTTGTTTTTAATTATTTCAATACACACCCTGCAGTATAAATACATAAATCAACTGAGACCCAAACATGTAGGTAATAAAGGGTTATAGTCCATTTGCCACAACGTCGATTCTTCAGACTTTTGTAAGTTTCTTACATGAAAAGTAAATTCATCATAAAAACGCGTTTATTTTGTTACAAGAGTTAGGTTTATGATGTGTGACTTCATTTTGGTTTTTCTGTGACAAATGAACTCTGGGGAAGTTCTCAATAACCAAAAATAAAAATAAATAAATATTCTTAGACATTTTACACTGCGCTTCTAGTCCCAAACTAAGCAAAGCTTGTACTATGGGTACTAGACAACGGATATAAACATACTTAAATAGTTTTTTTTTTTTGTAAATACATACTTATTATACATAGAAAACACCCAGTCCAATACAAACAAATGTTTGTACTGTGCGGGAATCGAACCCGCTACCTCTGGAATAGTAGTACGTTTCGAACCACTACACCAAACGGCCGACAATAGCATTGATCTCCTATAAAAAATGGAAAATTGAAAATATGACATTCTATGCATGTGAGAGCCGTCTTCTCCCACTTTGTACTCTCTAGCTTTTGCTTTTTGGATTTATAGCATTGTTATTTATATTACATATTTTATTCTGATTTATTACAATAATACTGTGAAAATGTCATCATCATTTCAGTAGTTTTTGGGTGAAACAGTATCAAAAACCCTCACAAACTTTCATGGTTATCATAATAATAGTTAATAAACTAGTGCAGAACAGGGCTTTCTGAAATCACAAAAAGGCTCCCAAACAGGTTCCATTGTAGCATAGTTTGACATTTACCCAGCTTTTTAACCGGGGAGAAATGATCCTGCGCCGAGAAATGTAGCCTTGGCGGGACGTCGAACCCGCACTCAATGCCGCGACTTTTTCTACACGAATAAAAGAATTATCTGGCCGAGAAACGGTACGGTCAATTAAAATGCGAGTACAGTCAGCGGTGTTAAAGTGCCACGGACTTGCGTCTGTTGCAAAGGGACTATTCCCACCTCTCGTTCCCATCACTGCAACTCCTGTGTAGCCAGGATCTACAGCTTGACCGCGTCTGTTGCAAGACAGTATTTGACTTTTCAGTGTTATCTGTATCTGTAATATCAATTTAGGCTAGAAAAATTATCACCGTTATTACATAAAGGTGGAGAGCCGACCCCAAATAAAATGGGAATGGACCAGGCAAAGAAGAAGTTTACATAAACTGCTGAAAAAAATTATTCTTGTAAAAATCCTTTAAAAATATTCCTTCTGGATTGGCACATCGATTTTATATTTGATCATATTAAAATGTTCTTAATCTTATTTTCATACTTTACATAAACGCAACGATTGCCTGCCTTCACAGTTTTGTAGATTCTTTTTCTTTCATCGCCAACCTGATTAAAATCTTCAAAGATTAAAGTGTGACTAATTTTTGCAACTGATTATACATAAATAGGGTATGTGGTTCGAGTTTTTATTGAAACGAGATTGGAAATAATGTCATTTATAGAAGATGATTTCTATAAGCCTCATACATTTGTCTGGGATTTTTTAAGAAAATTCTTAGGAATACAACTCCCTGCTATAATCACCCAATGTTTTAGACTTAAAAATTTTAGTCTACTTAAGACTTAATAGGACAATCCTAAGGACAATTTAGGACGTAGTAACTAAAAATCCATCTCGTATAAAATGAGTTATAAGAATGTCTAAATACTGTAGCCTAGGCTGTTAACTATTTTGTAACCTGAACCCCTAGTAATTCATCGGTTGAGGAATAAATTGATGGTTCCATGCTATAGGAAATACATCATAATATCCTTTATTTGCTAAAAACTAGAAAAAGTTGTGGCCATAACTTATGTCATTTCATTGTCAGCGAGAAATATTCAGCGGTATGCCTTAACCGCGTAATGAACGATGGGTCTTAAAGACCAGGGACTTTTCATTTCGTAGATCTTCTAACATTAGTAAAGTACCTACAGAAAATTATATTGGTGATACTAGATTTGTATAAAACAAATAATTTTAGCAATCCTTATAAAGCTCCAAATGTTAGTCAATAAATCCAAAACAATTTCTCGATATTGCCTATTTTAATTCTAGAAGTCAACATTGTGCTGTAAAAAACTTTGCCACGTGATTCTGCATTCAGTTTACGAAGTCAACTTCGTCCTGAGAATAAAAAAAAATACTTACCGCGTAAAATTTGATTCAAAGAGTGAACTACTTTCTTATCATCAAGTAGATACTACCAATAATATTTTTAAATTATTTTTTCATTGCAATTTTTAAACAGTAACATTTAGCATCAGCGGTCACAAAATCCCACCCACCTACAACAGGTTAACTCACAGGTGCGCGCGCGCAGTGCGCTTGCATCTAACGCGTGTTAGAACTAAAAATAAGGGGCAGATGCGCCCGACTTCGCAAAGGTCATTCATTTGCATTAAGTCAACACGCATAATTACTGAATATCTCCCGTGTAACAGGTAAGGTACTCGTGTTAACCATAATTAGTTTTGACTTATAATTAAAAAGATAAATTAGTTTAATGTAACCGATTAATATTTATTCGTTTTGAGTTTTAATTGCCCTGAAAAGAAATAGACGTTAGGGCTTGTGTACACTGCAACTGCAAACACAGATAGAATCGGTGATCATCCGAACGTAAGTTGTATCGTTTAGGAAGAGATGAGAAAACGTCACCGTAGAAAAAAATATGTAGAGAAAAAAAAATCTCTGAACAAAGTTGGCCTTAACCTTAAATAGCTTTTCAATCACTTATCTATAAAACTTTCACATGTTATTTCATCCAAATTACAGTATTATACCATAAGATCTAAGTCATATTGGTTAAATGCAGATCAGTTCAGGTATATACCTGACTGTTTGTAACATTTTCAGGTAAATTGGACCTTGTAAAAGGGTATAAAATACTTATTATCGTAAAATGAAAGAGGTGAGATGAGCAGCTTGTATAGAGAAACACCAAAATTGTATTTAGATAGATAGATAGATAGACAGATATTTATTTAGAGGTATAATACCGGAATCTATGCAGGCGAATCAGCATACAGAAGTTAGCTAGTTTTCATGCATATCAATGCCTACTCACAGTAGGTAGTTTGACTTAATATTTAACTTTATACCATTTTCTATGCAAGATGTAATTTAACTACTAGGTAATGTTAATGCAAAAACTTAAAATTGTTATAATAAAACATAAATTGCAATAATATGTCACCTGGCTCTTTTATACGACCCAGGAGCTTAATCGATTGTTGTTTATAATAATATTGTTTAAACATAATTGTTAAAAATAAACCAAAGGGAAAGAGTGAGTTAAATATTTAACATTGACAAACAAGTACTTAAATTGCCATATTTTGATGTTAATTCACATTCTTAAGTTTAATAAGCATGCATTAAAATTCAAAATTAAGTAGGCAATACCTTTACTTTTTATTTATTTTAACTTTTTATGGGAAGTGTTAATAATTTTATTATAGCTTAGGTTATGTACAGAACTTAATAAAAATCTTTCTTCGTGGCTTACAATAACTTAAATAAGGTAAAGTATTCATTACCATAATAAGCTTTGTAGGTATGTAACAGATTCCTACAAAATATTTAGGTTTCCCCAAAGTCCGGTTTTCCAGAACTCATCTTTAATTACCTTTATGATACGTCGAGTCAAATTCGTAGGTATAATATTGAGCACTTCTATGCAATCTGGTGTATGCAAATGTATGCTAAATGTCACTTGCGAGATTGCTTTGAAAGGGTGATGACCTAGGTACATGTAGGTAGGTAGGTACGTGTAGGTACACTAGGTAACGAGAACTGGCTACAGGTCATAACGTGGGTATTATTTGTGTTCAATGGACGATGATTGTGGACTTTTGAAAGAAACCTGTAAGGGAATTGTGTGGAGATTTGCAATCGTATTGAGAGTATAAAAGATATAACATTAAAAATACCTCATATATACCTCATATCTACCTCATACATACATACTATTATACCTCATAACAAGTTAAATACGAAAAAAAAGTAAGGAGACTTCAAGTGACTTGGACCAATTTTAGCTTGCTCCACAGGCCAAGTCGCTATTTTGAATTTTTAAATATTTTTTCTTCCAGTGACTGAGCCCACCTTCAACGTTTTATTAAAAAATTAAACACCAAATCAACAAAATATTCTCTAGAATCTTATTTGGGCCCAGTTACTGGAAGAAAAACTATATAAAAATTCAAACCAGGGACTTGGCCCGTGGTCCAAGCAAAAGTGGGCCAAGTTACTGGAAGACTCAAAGTATGTACCTACTTACTTTTACTAGTTGGTGGTTTGTAATTTATAAGTGACTCTCCCTAATACTGTTGAATCCATTTATAACACAGACCTTCCTGAGAATCGTTCCCGTGACCAATCCATTTCGCGCATGCTAAGGCAGAGTTTCCGGACCACTAAAAGTTCCCGCCCTCCAATAGCTCTGTGCCTCGCCTCTAAAACGGCATTACGCCTCTCTGTATACGTCCATCATCATCATCATCATCAACATTTCATCCACAGGACGTCCACTGCTGAACATAGGCCTCCCCCAACGGTATCCATACATCTCAATTACTTACTATAATTTTAAAAATAAGCCTAGTTAAAAAAAAAAACAACTAAAACCTACCTATTGACACATAACATTCTGATTGATAGATTTATTGAACTAATTTAATATGTCAGTCATTTGTCGGTCACCGAGATAAGTGATTGATAATAAAATTGTGCATAAACGGTAAGTAATGCATTCAATCATAATCAATTGCTAAGTGTATGTTTTTGCTAAGACAGCTGTTGATAATTTTACAAAAAAAGAAAAAAAAGGTTATTTTAATTTCAGGATCCACTTATTTCTCAAGACTTTAATGATTACGTTTCCTGAGAAATATTTAGACTTGTTTTGGGACGTTAATATCAAAGTTTAAAGATTTCGAGTTTTCTGTTTTTTATAAAAAAATGCATAAAATTGTAAGGTAATTTCAAAATCCAGGTATTCTCAACATCTTTGGAATTATACTTTCCTGGGAAATGTAATGTTTTGGAGATATTCAATGTCAAAGTCTAAAAAAATCTAGAGTTCCTTACAATAAACGATCGTATAGATCGTACTAATAAAATAGTGTTTGTAGTACCTATTAAAATAAACTAAGGAACCTACATCGTCTTGAACAATATATGATTCGCGTTTCTATGCCAAATGTCTTATTACCGATAAAACAATGTCAGGCATAGACAATCGAATCGCTTGTACAGTCGTCCGCACATCTTGCTATACTTTCTTGTTGGAAAATAGCATTTATTACGACTGCACACGATGCAAGTGCTTGGCTTGATGTACCATAAACCACGCGCTCGCAGAACAATAGGACCAAGCCTATCGATAGATAGTTTATTTTATTTTTAGGGCTGTCAATTTGTAAAGAGAGTTTTACAAGTGCGAAAATAATAACATGAATGAACGTCCCAATAGTTTCCCAAAAGTTAGGAGAATATTTCAAAATGTAGAGCACTAGCATAAAATACAATACCTACCTTTTTTTTTTTGTCGCGGAGGAAATGCTTTGTGCACCGTCACCACTGCCGTGGGCCAGGGTGGTGTGTGGGACTCCCGACGCCCTGAAAAGGGCGCTGCTCCGTCCTGAAAAGGACGGGGTATACCCACTAAAACCTCCGCGGGGTTCCGTCATCGCCCGAGTGGGGGTGTCGCGAGTATCCGGCCGTAGCCTTAGACTTTCGCGACAATACAGTCAGTACCTAGCTGTGTAACTTGCTAACTGTGTAGGTTGTATTAACCTGAGCCGTCCATCGTGACATGTCATGGTGTAGTCAGATATGTTAAGGTAACATGACATTCGAAACAGGGAGTTAATTCCTTTGGCAGATTAATATAAGCCTCGTATGTCCTACATACTGGGAAAAATTGCACACACAGAGTACAAAACCTTCAACTTTTAGTACTGAAACTGTTATGCCCTTAAAAATTACCTTAACATCCTAGGTATTTAATAAAAGATCTAGAAATGTACTAAAAGAGACAGCCCTGCAAATCTTTATCTGGCCGGCCGTAATGTCACCGGCACACTCAAACAAGCAGGGCAGTGTCAATCACGAGTTCTGATCCAATCGTAGTTCAGGTACACGATCAGCGGGGCTCAATTCTGACGATTTAACAGCACAGCACACGATACGCGCTGTTGAGAGCCAAACACACGATGCGTTCCGGTTGCGGAGCGACGCCGGAGCGGTGTCGCTGCGTCGTCTTACATAGAAATATCTGTGGCGGGTACACAAGCGGTGCGGCGATGCGACGGCGAAATCTTTGTGGTGCGGCGCCGCAACGTATCGTGTGCATTGGCTCTTACAGTGTGCATTATTCGCACAATTATTACCTATTGTTGAAAAACTAAAAACCATAACATGTTATGTAACTGTGCCTACTGTTAATCATGAAATATATCATAAGAGCCACGACTATACACAGAAAATAATAGAACGCTAGTTATGAACCTACAAATATTTTATAAGTTTTTTCTTCTAGGTGCCAACATTATTTTTGCTTGTAGTTAATAAAGAAACAGATTTCAGTCTAAACAGAAGAAAAATCATGTTTGCGATTATATTAGCACTTTAAATCATCATCATCATCATTTCAGCCATAGGACGTCATTGCTGAACATAGGCCGCTTTCCATGTTGATCGATTGGTAGTGCCTTGCGTCCAGCGCTTCCCTGCTAGCTTTATGATGTCATCAGTCCACCTTGTGGGTGGACGTCCCACGCTGCGTTTTCCGGTACGCGGCCTCCATTCCAGAACCTTGCTGCCCCATCAGACGTCACTTTAAATGCCAAAATAATAATAGGTACATAAACTAATCAGTAAACCATTGTAATGCTATTGATAAACAATATGTGCTTTCAAACACCAAATTATTACTATACCTATCAGAATTGGGACTTGTACCTCAGTAGGCAGTGTTCGCGCAAATATGTGGAAATAATACATAAATAAACCGACATTGATACAGATTAGTTGTAACGAATTAGTCCGTAGATTGAATCGGTATTTTATTTAGTAGGTAAAGAGAAATAAATGTCTGTTTACCCATTTATAATGTTTTGATCATATCAAGGAAAATTCGTATGTCAGAAAATTCAAAAGAATAATATTACAAGCTTGAATCGATATCATTATCATCATCATTTCAGCTACAGGACGTCCACTGCTGAACATTGGCCTCCCCCAATGACTTCTACATCGCACGGTTGGTAGCGGCCGGCATCCAGCGCTTTCCTGCTACCTTTATAACTAAAGAAGATCATATTGTGACTTAACAGACCATTTAATGCTCTAGAGTCTTTTTTATTAGGCCTTTTATCTAAAATCTTATAATAGTGTCACATAACATAAACATTATTATCGATTGAGCTTCTAGCTGATTCTTCTCAGCATTGTTCTAAAATGGTGGTAAAAGGGTTTAAATTGGAGATGTAAGAGCCTAACAGAAAAAAAGAGCTGACTTAACATGTAGTTTGAATGACCTGAAGAAATGAGTGATGAGAAAACCCAAAAGCATTTCAGACGATGATCAATCAGCGTGATGAAGCAATTAGATCAAGAAATTAGCAAATATAAACGAAAGAAATCAATACCTAATTTAAATTAGCACCTATAAACCCGGACACAGCAATTTTCACCAATTGTCTTTCGGTTTCACTTTTATTGTGAAATCGTTCGTGCCGAAGTAATTAGGTATCTAGGTACTTTTGTTACCAGTAGAAGTAAACCATAGATACTGGACCAACCATAGATGTTAGCTTGTGTTTTATTTTATTCATTGGCTAATATACTGTCCCAGGTTTGCCCGGAAATAATAATGTAGCCTTTACTTACTTTATTGAGTGGTTGTCTACACAAATATTATAAAGAGGAAAACTTTGTTTGTTTGTTTGGTTGTAATGAATAGGCTCAAAAACTACTGGACCGTTTTTAAAAATTCTTTCACCATTCGAAACACACCACGAGTAACATTGGCTAAATTTTATTTTGGAAAAAAATAGGGTTCAGGGGTCCACGCGCGCGAAGACTATAATAATAAAATAAACAGTATATCTAAGACTTCTTAAAAAAAAATTCAATATCTCCCTGCAAAACTGAAGTCAAAAACTTTATGCTAGCCCTAAAATTACCTGATTACCTGAAAGTCCTGGTTTCAATTGGACCTGAGGAAATCATAGACCTTTGGACATAATAATGTACGCGAGAGACGCATTTTGACAGTTTAGTTAACATTTTGTTAAATATTAACAAAATGTTAAAAAATGAACTAAGGCTGAGTTGCACCACCTAACTTTAACGGTAACTATGACGATAACCGGTGCTTTTTGTATGGAGTTTGACAGATTTTTGACGTTTGTCAAAGTTAAAATAACATGGTGCAACCCAGCCTAAAAGTCAAGCTAACGGTTGTTCGAAAAACATTTTTTTTCTGTTATTTAACCACTTGTAATTTGACATCTGTCAAATTTGACCATTTAACTACGAATCAAAAAACTGGGCCTAAGATAATGAAGAAGCACCTGTGTTTGAATTTACATTGTAGATATTTACTCGTACATAATATGAGTAAATATCTACAATGTAAATACTACCTAGTCTACATAATTTCAAATGAGTTTACCGCATGTAACTTTATTATAGCACTATCCCACGTTTGACCTCATTTAGCTGCGGTCGGTTTCAACACGTTGGACAAATTAGGCCAAATGTGCACGAGATGAGATACGAGCAATTTTACCGCTTTTCTAATCAAATGATGGACACTAAACATCATGGACAATGAAATAACCTAAAATAAAATTTATTTGGTACATATTCGTCGTTGTACGTTGTAGGTGGACCGACGATCTGGTGAAGGTCGCGGGAAGAACCTGGATCCGGGCAGCGTACCGGGTACATAGCAATAAGTTATGGTTAGAATTTAACTATTTACATACTAATATTATTGATCCGTGATGATGATCCTCCAGCTAGTAAAGATTAGGTAAACCCACTTAAAAATCATCTTAAGACCCAAATAAGTACATTGTTCTTATTTGCATTGACTGAACGTGTCTACATATAAAACTAAAAAAAAAAAACAAGAAGTGAAAAAAGTAGGTACGCTAATTTGATCCCAACAATCATTAACCTTTGCTAAAAATAGACTAAATAATTACTACAGAGTGCCAATTCATATTATGTATTCACTTTTTTTTTACTAAATATGCACAAAAACCGAGAATTTGACTTATATGTATTATCTAACTCGATGCGTGACCCCAATACGTGGCATTGCGGTTGGTTACGACATATTCACGAATTAGGCCGCACACAAGATCATCTGTTCTCTGTGACGTCACCGTCGGCACTCGCCTTAGAAGATATTGACAAACTCCTAATATGTACGGCTCATTGAAAGTTTCGCTGTGTTAAGCAAATATGTTAAAGAGTCGTGGTGTTGATTTAAATATGTCCCTTTTGGCCGCTTTAGGCCCGGCTTCCACCAAGGCGGAGCGGAGTAGAGCGGAGAAGTGTCAGGCGGATTAATTTTTCTATGGAATTTGACTACCGCTGTCGGAGCGGAGCTGTGCGGAACACAGAGGAGAAGTGGAAATAATGACATCTGATTGGTTATTCAAAACACTTCACTTCTCCTCTCCGCTCTGCTCCGCCTTGGTGGAAACCGGGCCTTGAACATTTGATTTCGCACTTTTTAAAATTATTTTAATTTAAAAGCGTTAACAAGAGTTTTAACTTGTTTTTGGTTAGGTAAATGAAAAACTTATGATGGATGCTAACACATTATGTTTTTAAAATATTTTTCCGAGAGGATGACATGGGTTATTAAATGATGAGAAAAAAGTTGAAAAATTACTTGTTATTTCAAATTTAATGTAATAAGTGTTTATAAAAAATATACAACCACATTTAAACGATTTATCATCAAGCAAAAGGATGTAAACACTAAAATGTTATTATGATTTATTTTGATAAAAATAAGAGTTCCAAAAAAAGTTTGCAAAAAAACAATAAACACTTACAATTTCAAATCAAGATTGTCTCAATACCTTTAATTTTCGTGTCATTATCGCGATTACAAATAAATGATTTGCAACGTCCCTAATTTTTTGTGCTGCAGCCGAGCGAAAAAACACAAAACAATGTTGTTTTGTCCATATAAAAAGTAAATTGGGAAATATTTCACATTGCCCACGAACGTTTGAAAGTCAGTTTGTTTGGCAGGCCAAAGACCTAAAGTAATTAGAGATAGGACGAAGTGAGGTCGTGTGTGTAACGGATATAATATAATATACTTGTTTCTCCGGATTTGGTAATCAAAGCACATAGAGTCATCGTGGCATGTTTGTGGTTTTGAAAACGATGGAGCTGTGAGAATACGGCTACGAAGACAGCGGTCACGGGTTCGATCCCCTCACAAAGCAAATATCGGTTGTATGTAATCATAATAACTATGGTTATGTACAAATTCTGCGTGGTGTGAGACTCCAGAATCACAATACGTTTATGGTCCTAGTTTTAAGTAGCGGCATTCTTCTTTTTCTGACCGTTTTTGGTTAGAATATTTTTAGGAAGTACTTACGTTATGTAAAGTAAAAGTTACGCATCAAATAAAATAGATTTTTATGATGGCGCTCCTAGAAATATTTCCTCGTAAACTTAAATTGAAACCAATAAGTAATACCTACCTACTTACTAAAATAAGTGCCTGACAGATTTTTTAAAAATAATATCTTATAATAAGGCCCATGTCAATTCCTTTGTTTTGTGATACGTACCTACATACAAAGTTTCACGCCTTAATTTCACACCTGAGTCATTTCAACATTGTTGTTTAACAACAGAACAAAACGCGAGCCCTCCAAAAAATTAGGAAACATTTAAATAATTAAGTAACCCATCTAAAATTAAATTAAATCTCACAAAGCAAAAGGAATAATGAAGTTTGACATTAAATTTAAACATTAGGTGATAGAGGACAATGACTCTACTGGACAAAGGCGGTTGGGAAAGAAAAAATATCTTATTATTTCTCATTAACGATCGTATCTTATTTCTGTAATACAAGGAAGGTGAACGAGTTATGGGATTTTGTTTTGTTTAGGTTTTTAATAAGTTGAACAATTTTAGTTATTTTTAAAGATGAATGCTTAGATGCACTCATGCACGCAGGGTACTTGGTACGTAGCTCAATTATTTTCCAGAGTGGAAACTTATGCGAATATTTAAACGTATAACTATAAGCCGATTGTTTAACTAAAATTAGTAAAATTGTTGGTCACAAGTCAATCAACAAATAAAGCCTTTTAAAGAAACGGAAAAACTGTTCTTTTTAAAATGATTCAAACACTACGTCAGCTACTGTAGCGGTCAAATCCTGCTACAACTATATAAGCATGTGCTGGTTCATAGTTAACTAATACCTTTTCGTTATGGTTCTTTCTAAGTCATATAACCCTGGTTTCTGAATTGAGGTTATTAGAAAATGTTCATACTTGAGTGAAAAATGAGCAAGCTAAAAATCTTAATTTAGAAACCGGGAGATAGTCACTATAGAGCAAGCTCTACTTTTAAAGTTAAGATATCATGAGACAGTTGGAACGTTATTTTATGCTTTCAGTATCTTCAATGTCAAACCTCCAATAAGACACGCCATTTCTTATCGGACATTTCCTTACTCGTGTACTCAATACCTACAATCTAACAAGACCGTACTATCTACTATCCTTTGCTCTATTTACCGAGAGGGAAGACACGCTGACCTACATCCTGTATATATAAAGACCCTTTATAATATCCACAGCACATCAGTTTATACATTTTTGTTCAAAAATAGAATCTATTACAACGACGTAAAATACCACTGTGGCAAACTTGGTGTGCTATCCTCAGTGCTATCTATTAAACACGTGTACAGTCAATAAGAACATTTTGATGCGTAGATTCTGATAGGGATTTGAATGAGTGATATGTAAAAAGTGAATTGCGCAGTTTTTTTAATTTACACCAATATGTGTTGGGACGTATACGTCCGTATTCATAAACGATGCTTGCTTAAGTGCAGCAGCAAGCAATCGAACGCACAGCATTGAATAGAGCTCTGTGATTGGTTCGTGTGTCATCCTGTACGTCCACGGGCACTGTGAGACCTCATAGTAACGTTTGTGAATACGGGCGATAGTCTTGATCATTAATTCTTCGCTGAAGAATGAAGAAACCAATCTGTGTTAAATACTGTCCGAGTGCCACCAACTTTATGTCATAGAGACACAGAAATATCTCACACTGCTTTTTAAACACATTAGTTACATTCATGTCCAATTGTTTATTACATGGGTTACTTTTGATTACTTTTATGTATAAAACTACCCACATTATCTTTAAATAACATATTTATAACGTGAATGAATATGAGATAAATATACTTTGTAGTGGGTTGCTCTATCGCATTTTTGACATAGCAGGTTGCATGGTCACATAATTCAGGACTAAGTAAGAATATTACCAAAGAAGTAAATAAGGGAATATTTGTTTTTGCTATTGACTGTACCACATGTACACTCACACAGTAAGACTTATTGAGAAACAGCGCATACACTGTGTTATGTGTGTGCGTAAATAGAAGAATGCTCACTATGACTAGTCAAGCGTTTGTATGAACAAGTATAGAGATAGTCAAAGAAATAGCCTGTATAATGTAATGTATTGTATTAGACTATTAAATTATACTAGTAATATGTATGCTTGTAGAGGGCAAAGTCATTTACAAAAACCAGCCAATTACGAATTGGACGGTAAGGTTCTTATTATCATCGTATAAAATTTAATATCATGCGCTTCAAATTAATCTAATTATTTTTTTATTTTTTGTTAAGACTATTGTAGATAGTCTATGGTCAACAATCATAATGTTTATGACATACAACCCGCTGACTTTTGCACAGATGACCGTGTAACATATTAAAGTGCGTTAGTATGGAACCCTGGAAATAAACCTCTTAATACCAAATTAAAAAAAAAATAGGTTCTAATTGGATTCGTTTACTAATTTCCTAACTTGATCTTGAATTTTCAGCCGAAAGACGCCCACTGCTGGATAAAGGCCTCCCCCAAGGATTTCCACAAAGACCGGTACTGCGCCGCGACCTTCACCAGATCGTCGGTCCACCTAGTGGGAGGCCTGCCCACGCTACGTCTTCCGTCCTTTAGAGTATTTTCACCTAAAACTCTTCCATCTCTTGACGAAACTATTATACATCTGATAGGCGGTCTATACTAACGTTTAATTGCACCTAGATATCTGAATATACCCTAAGAGCCGTGGTCCAATAAACTAGGCCTAATAACGGGTATTTGCATTGTAATGGAACACTGGAGGAAATTAAGCTCAGTATTGCGAAGCTAAGGGCACAGCTACATTTGAGAAGATGGATGTAATTCTGTAAAAGATTTCCAAATAAAAGGATTTTTTATCTTAACCCTTAATTTGATTTTGTTCACTTGCATTGTAGAGTCGCTTAATGTTACTATTTCAAAACATTTGTCCACGTCTGGACAAACGTTTTTCACATCCTGCTTTTACCAGTGAACTTTTATGAAAACATTGGTAAATGTCATTACTTCAATTATGTATTTCTTTTACGCAATTTTCTATTATGGACTTCTTTATTTCTTATTGGTATTTTTCCAGTTTTCTAATAGGTATTCTCTTATAAGAATAATCTTCTAGTAGTCACAAAAGTACCTAAGTAACTACCTCCTACAAATAGAAAATACGGTTAATTTTTGTTAGTTTATTATTAAAGTAGTTTGTCATCTCTACAACTCTTTCAGTCACCAATAAAACAAAAAAGCACAAAATATTCAGCTTTTTGTGTCCCCAGAAAATCTGCTTTCATGTAAACTATCCCCTACCCAAGCAACTGTGTTGCCATATTAAATTTGTTTGTATTACGCCACATTATACTCAGTAATTGAAGTGAAAACTATCAGCAGTTCGATTCCCGATCCTGATAGTGTAATTTATGCATACAGATCCAGTGAAAACCGGATTGTTCTGTAAGTGGTGAATTAAAGATGTAGGTATGTCACGGACATGTATGACAAGAGAATGATAGTCAGTAGAGCCACTTTGACTGAATAGGTAGGTACTATGAGAAATGTGGTGGACTGACAACATAATAAAGATAGCAGGAAGGCGCTGGGCGCAGGCCGCTACCAATCGCTCAACATGGAAATCATTGGGAGAGGCCTATGTTCAGCAATGGACATCCTATGATGAGAAATTTACCGCCAGTAAAGTTTTAATAAAGTGAAAAAATGTGGTCTTTGTGAACTAATTTTTAATTTAAGAAATAATTTGGTATTAGATTCTGAATGCGGTCCGCGTAGGAACAGTTGTTATAGAAATCCTTGGTGGAGGCCTTTGTCCAAAGTGGACGTTTTTCATGTCAAACAAATACTATAGATTAATTAAAGGAACAATTTTCTAATAAGATTACTTGATTTGTGATGTACAAATTACTAATATACCCAGCGTCAGTGGCAGTCGGATGCCGAGGGACTGATTGTTGTTTCAAAATTTTACTGGTCAGCTCAGACAAGAATAGAGAAAACGTAATTTATATAAAACAAAACTTACTGAAAAATTAACAAGTAAAAGGTGAAAACAACCCTACTGTATCACTTATTAGTTGTGAACACATACCAATTGCCACACACGTGGTAGTGAATGAATATACCTGCGGCAGTTGACTTCATCCGGGCTTTTATCTTTTTTATAATTAAATGAGTTAGGTACATTTCATGGTTTAATATGACCTAATATTTCAATGTAAATAGGCAAAACTGTTGTATGAAATTAACACCCGTATTCACAAACGATGCTTGCTTAAGTGAAGCAGCAAATCGAACGCACAGCATTGAATAGAGCTCTGTGATTGGTTCGTGTGTGACTCTGTGCGTTCACGCGCACTGTGAGACCTCATAGTAATGTTTGTGAATACGGGCGTTAATCACGTTGAGAAGCCTCTCTCACTTAAATTTTGACAAATTATAATATCCATTATAATTATAAATAAATACCTATGTTTACATTATTATTTGTAGTAATGTATTAGCAAAAGGAAAGTCTAAGAATGTAAAGGTTCTACAAAACTACAAAGTGCGGAAAGCCGCTAACAGATGGCGCTACTATTCTTAAGTCAGCGAAGAATTTAACTGCACTTTAGATGCAGTCGCTGATTAATTTATTTATTTGCGTTTGAAATTGAATAAAACCTAAACAGAATTAAATAGAAGCAATATGAATGTTAGGTATGAGAATGAATGAACTTAGAATATTTTCTGTCTTTTTTATTTGCCTCGAAAATCCAGTGGACCACATACCACACCAAGATTAATAAATAATAATAATAAAGAAATAAATATCCTTAGACATTTTACACTGCGCTTCTAGTCCCAAACTAAGCAAAGCTTGTACTATGGGT
This sequence comes from Ostrinia nubilalis, assembly GCF_963855985.1. Classification (NCBI taxonomy): domain Eukaryota; kingdom Metazoa; phylum Arthropoda; class Insecta; order Lepidoptera; family Crambidae; genus Ostrinia; species Ostrinia nubilalis. The sequence continues at coordinate 4,113,949 of NC_087088.1, read as the reverse complement.
ACTAGACAACGGATATAAACATACTTAAATACTTTTTTTTTGTAAATACCATAGAAAACACCCAGTTCAATACAAACAAATATGTTCATGCACACAAATGATTACTATGCCAGAAGTCATGGGTTACAATTTTATGGGGACTATAGACAAATCATCTAAATAATCAAACTAAAATATAGAGCTAAACAATAATTGGTTTATTTATAAAAAGGAGGCAGTTTAATATTAGAAATGTTTGAGTATATAAACACTCATGTTAAAATATTATACAAGGACAGTCGAAATAATTTTTCAAGTTAAGCAACCAAACGTTTGCCGCTAAACTGTTTATTATTCATTAAAATTAAATGACATTTATGAGGTTATTTGATCCGTTATGCCGTGGTATTTTCATTTACGAAATTATTTAGCTGTATCAGTATCTCACCATTACAAATTGCCTTCGATGTTTACTATGTTGTTGATTTTATGATGGAAAATATTATTTTTAGCGCACTATGTATTAGGCTGAGTTGCACCATCTTAATTTAACTTTAACAAACGTCAAAAATCTGTCAAACTCCATGCAAAAGCACCGGTTATCGTTATAGTTACAATTAAAGTTAGGTGGTGCAACTCAGCCTTAGAGTTCAGAGCCATCTAATGCACCGTTGCATTTAGATTGATGCAACCCATAAAATTAGTAAGTACTAAAAGTTTCATACATTTTAACTACAATTTCCTAGTCTTAAAATTAATTCAATACGACCGATTGAAGCCTATAATTTGATAAATTTTAATTTGTTAAACACATTACAGGTCTAAATCTATCCCATCAAAAACAATACTTGTCAAAAAAACCAAGTCTCGCAACTCAGTTGTTCTACGGTAAAAAGTTGTGAGATCCATGTAATACCAAGTCCAGGCCAGGAAATCTTTAACGTTTTACATAAATTATTGACTTGGCCATCGCACTAAATAATTTAATTTACACGTGTTTTCATGCGATGGCCAAGTCAATATATTTATGTAAAACGTTAAAGATTTCCTGGCCTGGACTTGGTATTACATGGATCTCACAACTTTTTACCGTAGAACAACTGAGTTGCGAGACTTGGTTTTTTTGACAAGTATTGTTTTTGATGGGATCTCATTTCTTTTTGTATTTTGTAGACAGCAGTTATGTATCTAGAAAACTGGACCGAAATTGAAAAATTTTACTCGACTTGGCGGTTGCACTACCGTGCCCCCAAATATTTTAGTTTTTCCTTGATTCATACACCAAACACTACTTATATTCCAAATTTGAAGCTTCTAGATCTGCTAGAAGTGCCTTAGAATTTTGATGATCGGTGAGTCAGTCAGTGAGTCAGTCAGTGAGTGACAAAATTAAGTAACTTTGACCCGTTATAATTCTTAAACTACTGGTTCAAATTAAATGAAATTTTAAATATACCGTGTCTTTACAATGCCTGCATAGCTGATGAAAATTCAGCCTTCTAGTTTTATCCACAACGAAGTTACAGGCGGTCGAAAATGGCCTGAATTGCTTCGAGAAAAGGATGGTACGGCCGTGCCGCTTTTTTGCTCGACTTGGTGGGGGCACTGCCGTGCCCCCAGATTTTTGGGCGTAGATTCATACTTGGCAGTCGTTTTAAAATAATAGGTTACACAAACAAAATCTTATTTGATATCAAAATCAATTTCATATACTTATTTGCTTAGTGCACCTAGTTAGTACAACAAATTGTATACATAATTTCAATAAATTAAAACATCAATCAATTTAATTAAATGTAATAACAATAAATCAATGCAAAGTATCCTCATCCTCGATAAATCACTTTCATATTCGCGGTATAATAAATCCAACTTGTGAAACTTGGCTATAAACCTCAGCCTCCAAGTATATTTTTTTTTTAACTCAACACTGGCAAGAGCTATATAAAAAAAGTATAAATTTTTTGCTCCAAATTCAAATTACAAAAAAAATAGATCCCTTCGCGAAATGTAGCGACCTGCATACCACGTGTTGCGCAAACTATTGTCCAGCCATTGTTGAAACGAACAAAGCTTTTTTTTTGGGTCTGCCATAAAACCTTGGCAAAGGCATAGTTTACTTTCTTCCAAATTTTTTGCTGTTCAGGATACGGGCGAATTTGATACCGTAGTTGTATAAAATTGAATTTGAACCGGTTTAAATTCACATTTTAAAGTTATTTTGTAATTTGAATTGGATTTATTAAATGATTTTAAGAGTCACAACTTGTTTTTGTATTGCTTTTTTTTTGTTTTGTAACAACGGTAGCTCATCGGATAAGTATAAAACTTATTAAAAACTTTCTTAATTCGACTCGTGACTACCATTTTAAAGAGTCATTTTATGTGATTGTTTACTATAAAGGTTAGTCCAATAAAGTGATGTCAAATTTCTATAGAGGCTCAAAAAGTCTGACACAATACAAAATCATCGTGCATTATAGGCAAAATATATTCCAAACATATTACATGCGTGAAGATAAAAAAAAATCACATGTAGGTATTTTTACCTGAGTGCATTCCCACAGTAAATCTCACGTGTGTCTACCCATCCCACTCCTACACACTGAGACATGTATTTTTGTTTCACCCATACACAAATGAACTGCCGACGTCATCTTTCACTCTCACTATCGATAAAGAACATGCAAAATTTTCAGATAACGGTAGTTGTGCTTTAAAAAGTGTTATTGGATTTGATTGGACTTCGAACGATTTTTGTTATTTTTACTATGCGCTAGATGACAAAATTTCAATTATTTGTCCGTCAGACAAATATTAGACTCATATTTTTTATTTTCTTTTATAATTAAATAATAACAGTGATACATCGAGTTGAAATGGCTCGTTACGTTACGCTTAAGTAGATTTTTTACTCAAAAGTGACGTCACGCGACATTTCAACTCAATATAATACTGTAATTATTCGATTATGAAAAATATTAAAAAATATGTGCCCATTTTTTTTATTATCTGTATGACGGACTAAATAGAATTTCGATTTTATTACCCAGTCATCATCCCTACCTATTCTAAAATAAGCAAAGCTAGTTCTATGGTTAATAAACAACGGATTTCAACCTGGGATATAATTATTTTAAATTAATTATAAGGTAAATCCTTCATTATTTATGTAACTAATTTATGTTTGGTCTTGTACTATTGTGATATCTCATTATTTTCAATATTATGCATTAATTATTTCTATTTCCCGGAAATAGAATGAAACCACATATTACTAACAAGTTGAACAATTTCATAGAAACCGCAATATTTTTTTAAAGTAAATAAATGCTACTTATAAGTAATTTTGTGTCGAATGGGTGAATTCATTAGAAAATACTCAGTGCTGAAAATATGCACTAAAATCTTTTTCAGTCAATTTTTAATTTGAATTTTTATCTCAAAGAAAACAACTTTGTATTTAAATGTCTTCCACCTATTCTAATGAAAGAATTATGTAACTATCGTGCATATACTACGTATGACGTAAAACCGTTCGGCTGGATGCGCCCGCGCACTTTCTTCAGACAGAGACAGAGCTACATCACAGCACGTGGCAGAAAGAGACGACATTACAAAACAATGACGCGGGATTTTTTTCCCCCAACAATGATATTCTATCGTAATACTACTTTCTTTCAGTTTTTACTCGCCGCGTGCGCGAATCGTTGACTTCATACAGGGTTCGCACTTTCCCAACTGTCACGCATCTCTACTAATTAGCAAGCGATAATGAATGTTAATAATTAATGTTATTATTAGTTTTCTTGCCATTTCTCTCGCGTCAGTTTAAAATAATCAGTTGTTTCATACATCGCATGCATTGTCGTTTATTTTCTCCAACGATTTATTTATCTAAATATTACGTAAAAATATTTAAGATTTTTCAATGAAGAAAGTTTTTTGTTGAATTTGATTCAAAATGTATCAAATAAACAGTAGCAGTTCAGTTATCAAAATTTAATTGAGAATTTTTAATTAGTCATAAATTAAGAAATAATAATTGTAAAAAAACGCATTTAAGAAAGGACAAGGCAAGCAATATGGTAATGGGCGTCTCTACATAACACAAATCTCTACATACCATAAAAAAACTCTACGTCACTGATGATTGGGTTAAAAGAAGGAAGATCTCTCACAGAAAGTATTGTATGTGATTACTATAATTTATGAATTTAAATTGTTATCCTTTTTGGGTGTTTACTTTTAAATAATAACCCGTCTAATTTCCTTTCTTGGTCAGTGAGTTAATTTAAATTGTCTATGAGCAATATTTTTTAAATAAAGGTTCTCATCTTAAAAGAAGAAGAACCCTTTCCAAAAACGCACCACGCGCAATGTTTGACATCCTTATTTCTTATACATACTTAGTTGGCACTTTTTTCATTATAATATCAACTGCATTATGTTCTTTTATCAATCAAGGGTAACAACCTAGTCCATAAAATCGTACTGTATTTGTAAATCATATTTTGGCTGTAACCTGTTTTGTACGTCTTAAATAAATAAATAAATAAATTAGCCACAGCCCTGCTACCACTACCAATTAATCAGTGAAAGAGTGAGAGTTAGATGTCACTGCGCCGCTTTCGACTATGACTGACGAGCGACAGTTTTTCAGCGTTTGCTGATATGCTTCAAGAGACAGTGGAAATTAGCTGTCTTTGAACATTTTAAACAGTTTTCTTTCAATATAAACTGGATCTGATTTATGAGAGTCACTGGGGAACATCGTAATTCACATTTTATTCTATGATTACATAGATTTACATGTCATCAATGTTAAAACATATTTTTACATAAATTTTTTGTCTGTTTCTTAAGAATACAAAAACATTATGGACATAAATTGTGTGACACTCTAACTGTGATAGGTAGTATAATTTTTAAAAGAGCTAAATCTAAACTTTGTAATTCTAGAGTTTGACGATGGTGATCTGTATTTATTCTTAATACCAAAATTAAATTACTGAAAAGTTACTTCATGATCAATACCTACATTAAAAAAAATTATTTCAATAAAAATAACTGCGACAATTTTTGATAATAAGGCCGTGTTTGTCAGTCCAGCAATTTATTTAGATTCAAAATTAAATATCTTTTTAGTAAGTAATAATTAATATTAACTGTAAAAATTTCAAGCCATCATTACTCTTACATCCAATAAGACAATCCCGACAGAATATTTTAAAATGTCATGCTCCAAGTTCCAAAGAAATCTCCGAGAGCAATCATGACCTCATACGTATAAAATGTCACAATCGAACCGAGATGCTTTGTCCCGACTACCTGGCCCCATTATGGTCTAGTGAAAGTAAGAAAGGACGAACAAAAAATAAAGATTGTACTTGCCCTCTCTAAATTCTAAAACGACCCTCGGAACTACGATAGAGATCGGCCGATAGATTTTAGGGTTCCGTACCTAAAGGGTAAAACGGGACCTTATTACTAAGACCACTCAATGTCTGTCTGTCACGAGGCTATATCTCAAGAACCGTGATAACTAGACAGTTGAAATTTTGCCAGATGATGTATCTGTTGCCGCCATATTAAATTCTAAAAAATGGCTCTTACACAACAATGATTTTTTGACTGATTTTTGCTCGAAAACATAAATTTTAAGGACAAACTATTTAGGTGCCTAAATCTTTGTACGGAACCCTCAGTGCGCGAGTCCGACTCGCACTTGGCTGGTTTTTATGAACACGTATTGTGTTCCAATTCAATAAAGGTCGAAAAAAAGGCTTTTTTCTTCAATCGCAGGTTACGCGTGTCTGCTTATAGTACCTATTGTACGTGTTTATTATAAGTTTGGTAGTTTTTGTGTATTTTTTTTAAATAATTTGGCTCTATCCTCTATCTTTATAGCATTTTGCAATAGTTATTACCTTTTATATCAAATGATTTTTTTTACAATCATTTGCCTCTGGTGAATTAGAGAGGGTCATGAACATGATCCTGCAGTGGAAACTAAATGACCTGATCAGGGGATATCAAATGATTGCCATTATTATTATTATTATTTTCTTATCATCGTTGAGATTTTACATTATCAAAGAAGTCTAGCTTTTTTTCAAAAATTGTAGAGACACAATTAATTCATTTACCAGGGTCAATTAAAATGAGGAACTATTTGAATCATTAACCATTAATAAACAAAAATATATCACAAAACTTGTAGACTGTAACTTTTAACTGGAAGATGGTCATGAAGTTGGTTTTAACTGGTACATGTTATATGAGGTCATATTTTCGAATGATCTATTCTTACGTAGCCAGCTGAATGTCAAAGCAATGTTTGTCGCAGACAATGTTTACAAAAGGCAAATAAATAAAGTAGAATGTGTGAAGGCTGATGGGCACACAGGGTCGTATTGATAAAGGGACTATAGTCGTTCCTGTTAGCTGTGATAAGGTCTTGTAGAGTAGGTACATTAATATGGGTTACCTACTTATTTAAAAAGTAGGGGGTACAACTTTCATCCCAAAGGATACTATGGTACTTACTTTAATAAACGTCCTATTAAAAATTGTTATTTTTGATAGTAGGTATTTTTAGCGTTTTACAAACAAAAAACATCCACATAATATTTTAATACGACATTTTTTTTTGACGTTACTTTTGGATTGAAATATGAATTGCGTCTTTTTTTTGTGTTTATTAAACTGGGTATTGCGGTTTGAAACTTCAAAAACATGAAATGGTAGTCATTAATAAATAAAATATTTTCGTTTGTGTATTGTTAATAAAATGGTACATTCTATCGAAAGGTTAGAGTTATGAAAACGAACCGTTTGGTAGAAAGCAGCTGACTCTGTGTCGAAATTCTCGCGCAACTCAAAGGGAACATGCCGTTTCGTACTGTGACCTATATTTGTATTTGCTGATCTATTTTAAAGTATGGCGAAAGCTTTAATTGAGAAATTTTCCAATAGCATAAACATTTTTGTAGTATTCGACAATCTTAAAGGAGCGTACGTTTTGTGGGATTGTTTTTATATAGGTTTAAAGGTCTCTGTCTTTAGTTTAATAATTATTATAGTAAATTAAAGGTCTGCTATATTATCATCGGTAATGTTGCAATCAGTGTCACAAACTATAAAATCAAGGCAATTTCAAATCAGACGCGAATACTTTATCAATTTTCATATTACCCATTAAAATACCAACATCGATGACGATGATAACCGTTGTTTATTCATTACTAGATATCTATTAATCATCTCACTTGACCTTTCGTGTGTGACATAACATTATTATCATGTAAGCGATACCAGTACTTTCACTGACGTTTTTTTTTCATAGTCATAGTCATATATGTTTATTGCATCATGTTTCGTTCTAAAAGTCCAGTGATCGTTTGATGATTACTAGTATCTCTATTAATTCGTATATTAAATTAGGGATGTTATGGATATGTAGTTTCGATTATGGATACGGTTTCGGATATAGGAATAATATTATACCGGTTTCGGTTTCGGTTACGGATATTTTTTCATTTCGGATATCCGAATGTTTCGGTTACGGGTATCGTGCTTTAGAATGCAATTTGCAATAGTTGTCTAACACGGTTAATTCATGGCCGCACATTTACATCGAATAAAAAGTAATAAAAAAATAATGCCTTTACATTATAACGCTATACAGTTTAAACTGCCTACATCCGAAACTATTCGAAACTTTTGAATCGGTTACGGTTACTGTTTCGGATATTTTTTTATTTGAGATATCTGAAAGTTTCGGTTACGGTTACGGATATCCATAACATCCCTGTATCAAATTATACTCTTGCATGATTGTGATTGAAAGGTCGAGTGTAATCCTTGAGAATCGTTCAGACTTCAGATGTTCGTGAATCGTGATATCATTGAGCAACTTTCATAATCAGTTGATAATGCCTTGGTGATCTAGTGGTTAGAAAGTTGGAGTCTTTCGGTCTTGGGTTTAATTCCCAGATGGGGCTTCTTGGCGGGAATGTGAAGCGTCATGTTAACATAAAAAGAATAAGAATTCACAAATGGGTTGCAAACTTAAATTGTTCCCAGTGGGGCTAAAAAGTAATAAATGCCATTTATTTTTTGAAAATAGGCATTTTTAAAGCACTTTTACTCGTCCCAGTATTACTTAAACCCTTACCACTGTTCTTCATTTCTTATGAAAGGAGAAGCAGTGCTTGATTATATCCAAACAGAAATACCTTTCATTATGGGCTTCGGAGGGCACGTTAAGCCCTCCAAGGCAACTTATAAAGTCTGACACTAGGGTTATGGCCTTAGTTGTTGCAACTGACACGATGGAAGATGATTTATGAAGATATCTACGTCTAATAGGGACCTAAAGTTGCTTTGGGATATCAAAATTTAATTACAGAATATACACAATGCTATCATGTCAGTTAGATCTTCAGCTGCAAAATATTTTATTTTTTATTTTTTCTTAATAAGCCATATGTGGAAATCCTGTAACCATCTCAAGTACGAAACTAGAAAAGGACCCAGATGATGTGCGATGATTCACACGCTACTCGTAATCTTCATAATCAAAGTTGGAGCTGTGACCCAAATCCGTGCAACCGCCGAGTACTTTCATTGTGAACGCGGCACTCACACACACAACCACTGAACACTAACGCAAAACCCAACACCACCATACTAAACACACACAGAGGAAACAAAACACAGATAGCAAACGTAGGGCCACCTACACACACCAAACATCTCCAAGTACACACGCAAAAACAACATTGAATACCGATTCTTTCATAAATGTTTAATTTTTCAACATACATTTGAACTCATGAAGTCCTTCAACTATCGTTTTACTACAACAACGCACACGCCGACGAGTGAATGTTAATTTTCAAATGGAAACGTTCTCGCTGCCTCTGTGTGTGTAACAGCCTAGTATTGTACTTCGGCATTAGAGCGAGAAGAGATGCGTATAATGTATCATTTAAGAACTAGGACATTATTCCCGTCTGGTTTTAATTAACAACAGGAATGCAGATATGATTGATTGACCTAGAAACTAGACGAAACTGCAGCCAGATGTGACGCTAGAAATGAAGACTACGTAATAATACACTGGTGAAAGAACACGACTTATGCTGTAGTGTGTTATTATGCTAAATAACGTAACAGTGAAAGTAAGTACCGTGGAATTGCAATAAAATTGTATAGCACAGAGCATCAGAAACACAATGACAAGAACCATCAAAAGACGATTAGGCAAATAGGAGAATAGGCATAACACGAGTCGTAATATTGTCGTAAAGGTTTGTGTAACCCCGTTTAGCAATGTTTCGCTAACCATCTCACTGATCTAGTTGTTATTATGGCTCTCTTTCCAAAATGTTAGTATGTTTTGTATTACGGCCATCAGATATAATATTTGCCTGTGTATGGAAAAAGTCAGAATTTTAATCATCTAATTTATAGAGAAAGGTGTCATTGGAGAAATTGCGTCTAGTTTTTATTTGGCTCGCAATGACTTGCCTAATTTTACACAATACAAAATAGATTTCAATCAGTACATCAGAGCTATTGAAACAATCAGTCTGTAAAATTAAGACGCTTCAGTAGAGATGGCAGCACCGGAAGCCGCTGCCAAGTAATTGATTACTTCCAGTGATCATTCAAATCAGTGTCGTACAAAATGCCATAATCTCTTCGCGAGGCGTTGCGCAAGCGGCGCAGCCCTGACGTAATCGAAACGAGCTCAGTGAAAGTTGGTACGGCAATTTCACTGTCCTCCCTATCTTTCTCTTCGACAACCGTCCCTGTCGCACTCACGATTATTGCAACATCGCCTCTCACTTGCTCTTGAACAGATGTTTCGTCCCTATCAATCGCAAGGCTTTCGTGTATAAGTGCGTCTCTCTCGCTAGCATCTTCACAGATGGTGTGGACCATTTTTTCGGATTCGCACGCGCTGGGGGCGTCGCTACTGCGTAATCAATTGTTTTCGCGCTTGTTTAGACTCCGGCGCAGCCTCGGGAAAAATGTTTTGTTTCTTTTCTTGCTAAATTGTGCAGCTAAAAATATCCATTTCAGCCGTAATTGATACAATTACACAGTTCATGGCGATGATGTTTGCATTACAAAAATGGTTATTTTCATGCAATAATGGTTTCGTAATTATATACTTGTATGTTATTATCAGATCATCGATTTAATTTTAGTAACCACTTTAGTTGCAGTTGTTAACACTTTATATAACTTGTTTTCTCTGGAGTGCTAATAAAAGTTTATTGTTCAATGAACTTCGTAACCTTGATTTGGCTATGGTGAAGGATATCAGAAGGGCGCCCGTTTAGGCAGTCCATTTAGTATACCTACCATAATAATGTACCTACTTATTTTTTAAACGTATCCCATCACATGAATTTACTTTAATGTTTACAGTGTGATATGGTGTATCTGATGCATGCTTTGGCACTTATATCCCCAAGTATTCACGAAGAATTGCAAGGTCGTACATGATAGGGACACGATTTAAAATATCACGTTGAATTAAAACAAAATAAAGTTGAACATAAATTGAAATTGAATGAACTTGGTAGTTTTTAAGTTAAAATGTAAAATTGTAACGCATCTAAAAACTATACATTTTATTATATCATTATCTAATTCATGCTCACAAATTCCAATGAAGCTAAGACAATAAGACTTATTGCACATTAGAGTATTTCTCTAGAAAGAATCGGCATGCTGTCACGCTATAGTCTGAACTGAACTTTTCTATCAATATGAAGCCTTTATTTATTAAATAATTTGTTCAAAAGTGTTTATTAGCTAAATTAACTTATACATATCATATCAAGGGTACTAAGGCAGTTCAAACTTTGTTTGAATCATTCTATCATCTGTATCACTTTTCAGTGGTTCCATCATTTGCGAATCGTGAATCTTCCTATGTGTTTGAGGATTGCTTACCCCCGCTAAGGCAACATCAGCATAGTTCATTTTGGTGGTCAAACTTGACTGACTCTATCCTGGCTATACAAGAGTTGCAGTGGTGGAAAACCGCGACTCTACTTCAACTTCAGGCCGTATATAAAGCCCATTAGAGTCTCTAGATACAATCTCAGAGTTTTCACGTGCATCCTATCCGGCTCTGATAGGTAGTTGCTGTTATTTGTCGATGCTATTTTCCTAAATTGATTGACTTTCTATTGACGCAGGATTTTATTGGAGGTCAAACTGTAGACCTCTCAGAATCAGCAACTCCTAAGTTTCACTGATGGAAAACCGCGACTCTCCTCCAATTTTAAGCCCTACCTATATGTATAAAGCCCATTAGAGTCTATAGATACAATCTCAGCATTTTCACGTGCATCCTATCCGGCACTGATAGGTAGCTGATGTTATTTGTCAATACTATATTTATAAAATTGACAGTTTCTATTGCCGTAGGATTTTATTGGAGGCCAAACTGTAGACCTCTCCTGATCAGCAACTCATGAGTTGCATTGATGGAAAACCGCGACTCTACTCCAATTTTAAGCCGTATATAAAGCCCATTAGAGTCTTTATCTTATATCTACAATCTCAGCATTTTCACGTGCATCCTATCCGGCTGGTAGGCCGTATCTCGCGTTCGGCGATTGGCGCGCACCAAGGTCGCGGTGGAAAGTAAACGAGCATTCCACGCAGGCGTGCGGTACGACGCTTTCGTCCCGCAAGGCTATGCACTGGTACCGGTCCTTTTTAGCTGGGCTCTTCTCGGCCCTTCTAATATTACGTTGGAGGAAATAGGCGAAACTGTTCGTAGCATGTAACTTAGAGGTTCTGTGATACGAATATTTCGTCCTATTTATTTATTTCTGTGATGTGTCACGTTCAATGTTTTATAGAAAATCGTTCTTTCGTTTTAACCAAATGACGTCCACTGCTGGACAAAGGCCTCCCCAGAGGCTTTCCATAACGGTCCTGCGCTAGGTACCCGCATCCAGGTGCTTCCCGCGACCTTCACCGACAGAAAATAATTTATTATAAATAAGTTATTTAACAGTATACCAAACATTTATTAATAGAGATTAAACATTTTATCCGCACCCCCTGTCTCACGTGTAAGAAATCTGTTTTGGAGAAAAGATGAAGGAACTAGTAAATTCTGGATTTGAATGTAGCTAATAGAGGAAATTAAAAATGGCTTATTAAAAACTATTTAAAATGTCTTCACGAGCCAGTATTATAAAACGGTTATTTAAGTCAGTTAAAGCATAACTTACGTACTTTTAACATTATCATTAACAGATATTCCGTGAGTAAGGATATAATAATATACCTGGCTATTACCTATTATGTAGCTCAATCAGTAAAAATCAAATCAGCATCATCATCATCATTTCAGCCACAGTTCACTGTTGAACATAGGCCTCTCCCAATAATTGCCACATCGCACTCTTGGTAGCCGCCTGCATCCAGCGCCTTCCGTCACCTTTATAAAGTCGTCGGTCCACCTTGTGGGTGGAAAATCCAATTGGTTTTATAATTTTAAAATAATTCAATAATAACTAAACAATTATTTGTTGTTAATTTGATAAAACACCTTACATGTGGTTAATTATAAGTTATAATAAAATTGAAATTCTATCGCCCGATAAGAAAATTAAACTAGTAAATTTCTGAAATGTTATTTAGCAACAAAACTCGACAAACAATGATTCGACTAATTAATTTGTTTTTGAGTTTGAAACTTAATTAATAAAACGATAATTAGACGAGGAAAATAATAAGGGGAATTGTATTTATCATAAATAATAATTCTTTATGTTAGCGAGGTTTAAACTATTATTTGTACTTATATTAATTTGTAGTAAGTATGAGACATCCAATTACTTAAATATGTTAGTTAATTTGTGGAAGACACGAACTTAATTTAACTAAAAACTTTACACACTAATTTGATTGGTCGGACCGTTCACACCTCTCGTTCCCACCGCTGCAACTCCTGTGTAGCCAGGATCTACAGCTTGACCGCTAATAAAAACCCAACCAGTGAAGATCAAGACTTTGGAGTTTTATTATAATGTATAAATAGATTAGCTAAGCCACATGATACGTATGGTACGGTACGATGCCCCCAATATAAAAACTGTCCAGAATGAATATTTAAAAGTGCGCATTGCGCAGCTTAGTGCAAATTGTACAGTCAGTCCATTTTTTAACAACATTCATTTACTTTTTTTGGACAAAAATATCGACAACATAGCCAAAATCCACAGCTGAATAATAATCACTATTTAGTTGGTGGTATACGTTCCTAAATATCAAATCATTGACTCAACTAAAAACCAGTAGACGTAAGTGGGCAGTGTACTAGTCTTGCCACGCCTATTTCATACCTTGATTTCCTCTATCATTACTAATTGTGTCCTGTATTCGCTTATTTGTCCTCTTAATAATTTATTTAAGTAAAATATAATTCTAACTCCTACTAAAATACTCTTTCTTTAGCTCCAAATAAAAAATAAAGCTCGCAGAAATGCAGCTCAAACTAAAATCGCCCGTCAAATCTAATCTAAAAAGTTTGCACCGTCGTGGACACAGCGTGCGCTAAATAAATAAAAAACATTTATCGTTTCCGACTCTACATAGGGTCACCTTCAGAGACACGTGAATCATGCGCAGGTCAGGACGACCTTTCCTCCTTATTTTGGTAGCGATTTCGACGGAAGTGCCTAATCAGGATTCTTGGGTGCCCTTTTTAGTAATTTCGCTGGGTAACGTTTTTTTTCCGTTGTAAATTTAGTGGCTTGATGGCGCAAATTACTTAAAACGATGGCGCTGTGAAAATTTTACGCGACTATAAAAACTTTTATAAAATTAATTGTGGATTTTTAAGTGTGCGAAAATTGATTTAAATTGTCTTGTCTCATGTTAGTGACATTTCTAGGGAAGAACAAAATTAGAAGCTAGATTTAATCGAAAGTCAGCAAGGGAGACAACATGCTACACAAGACAATTAGTGCTTTTGAGAAGATGAGCTTTTCTCATTTTCCCCAAGGAAATATTAATTTCTGTAGTCTATTGGTTCTGAGAGATCTTAGATCTAAATTTATTCGATCCAGAGACTTTAGGCTTGATCTAGATAGGCACAAGAAGCTTTCAGTTGACTCAAAGTCTGATACCAAGGTACAAAACGTAATAAAAATCAAGTATCGATCTCATCTCGTTAAATTAAATGTCATATAAAGTATTGTACACACAATTGATAATGTCAAACAACATGCTTAAATCATTACGTTGTCGATATTTTAATCGATCAAATGGTAGGTATTCGGATATTTTTAGAATTATGACAAATACGAATGAAATTCGACCTTGGAACGCATTTAATTTTGATATTCTAATTATAATATTCTGTTTTGGGGTTTATATTATGAAATTAGAACAATATTAAACTCAACCTTTTGTTCAGTTTATATTTGAATAAATAATACGACCTGATTATTACAATAATTATTATTATGTGAAGTATAATTGTTACTACCATGTAGTATGCTCATATTAAAAAAATGGTTACATTTACCTCATATGATTTACCATTACATATCAAGTTTCTGAGAAAAAGCTGTTTGATTGATACAGTAGAAGCATTTCAAAATCACTGAAAAAAGTGTAGGCCCTCAAAGCAGACGGCCGACACGAGTCACGTTTCTACGAACTTATTCTTTCCATAGTGAATGTATCGGACTTTTTCCTTGAAAGTGACTAACGAAATTTTAATAATTTATACCATACTGCAGTGACACATTTCTTGTAGGTGTGTTTTATTTTTGGATTCATTTTTCATTTTATTTGATACGGAATAAACTGTGTATATTTTTAATGTATAATTTTAATTAATATTAAGGTACCTAAGTATAGATAGACAATATGTTTCATATAGGTATAACCGGCAGACAGTGGTGACTGAGTTTGTTGCGGCGCTTCTTCTCACTCAGCACTTGCCAAATGTTGGTCTCGAAGCGCTGGTAGGGTAAAAAGATTATGAGATATGTAAAGGCTCCTTAAGAGCAAAATATTTGACGATTTGTAGGTACTATTTATTAGTCTAAACAAATAAAGAAATTTTGACTTTGACTTATCATTATTATAAATATTTGCTTTCACGCCTGAACCATCTAAAAGAATTTTGGCATAAAAATTATTCCTTGGAGAATGTTATAATTATTATGTAATGAAATACGAGAATGATATGTCATCAAACAATTACCTAAGAACAGACAATTTCTGTCAATTGGAATTTTATTTCAAAGGACTAGAATATAGGGAGCGCAAGATTTATTCATGACGTCACTATTTTCACAACAATATTGTCAAACCAAAACAAACCATGTTTGGTTTGTTTCATCTACACATATGTGTGAAATAAAAAACAATACACAAAACGAAAGGAACTACCTACGACTACCCACATGCCCGAGTCAAAGTTCGCGGCGCGCACGCGCAGCCTTCGAATCATCCAATCTATCTAATGACCTGACATGGGAAATAAATTGCATCGTATATTGTTTATAAACCGGTATTAACTAAGGATGTAATAAGCTTTTGACCGAGTGGAGTCACTCGGAGGATTTGAGTCGGTGCTTTTAGATAATTAAGTTGTAATAGGTACCTTAAATCTGGAAAAGAGCTTTTTAAAAGCTTTTTGCAGAAAACAAATTACTTTTACGACATTTTATAACTTAAATATCTAAGCATAATCCACTTGCCTTTTGTAAGTAAGAGTCATGCTCTTGCAAGATTTGATTGATCCTGCAGTGAACACTAAAATTAAATAATGATGACAAGGAAATGTCTATATTTTCCAATTTCCAATCCAATTTCCTAAAATTAATAGCTCGCATGACTCTTTTCTTTGATGACTTAATTTAGGGTATTTAGGGAAAGATTTCTGTACTGAAAATCAGGTTAAAGCAAGCATCATACGGGTTACAATAACAATTTATGAATTAAATAAACTTAATACCTCTAAGTTAGAAAAAGTTCGGTCAAAGGTGGTAAAGAAATCAAGTACCTATATAATTATGTGTATAAATAATAAAAATAATCGTACTTTTTTAAAGTGTCTATAAATAGTTAAACTCATTATGCGGTCACACCTTTACAATCAGGTGAACTATTATAAGCCTTATAATGTTTGAGCACTTGTATTTATTTATTGCCATTGTATAATATATGAATATACGACTCTATCTGATGCAATAAAACTGAATATACACTTTATATTGTACTTTGTATTGATTGAAGATGGTACCTATATGAATAATTTTCAGATAGACTCAAAACATAATATGAATTTGATTGAAATATAATTTTATTAATGATTCATCTTAACTGCGTAGAAAGTTATCTTAAAATACTAATTTGTTATTATTTTTCCTAACGCATTTAAAAAATATTAATTTGTCGTTAGGAAAGTAGTGATAGCTGTTTAATTGCTTAGATAACCTAAAATACTAGGTGGTTAGGAAAATTACCAGAAAATTCTCCGTTCTTCGATCAGACAGCGTCAATGAAATATGTATTTTCAAGGAAGAAATATGCGTCAGATTGTCTGTTTGAAAGAAAGAAAGAAAGAAAAATTGGTTACTTTCTTCGTTCGGAACTCCGGTTATTGTCTTCTGTTGATTTATTTTTCTAATTTTAAAGAAGTCCTAAATGAATAGACTTGATTGACCTTAAATGTTAGTTATACATATAGGTGTTATTTTTATGGTCATGTATTCAAATCAATCCGCGCGATATGGAATTTATTGGGGAGGGCTATTTTCAGCAGTGGACATCCTGTGGCTGGAATGATGATGATGATGATGATTCAAATCCAAGCTTACTGGAAAAACTTAACTATTAGAAATAGTATAAATCTCATGAAAGCTTCCCATGGACTCAAGCGATAATAAAGCTATAAATAAACGCCAATTTTAAAACCCAAATGTTAAATCCTCGTGACATTTAGCGTCTAATGAAGGGACCGACCGTTAACACATAAAACCTTATTTGCATAGATAAAATAATACAAAGGAAATTACATACTGCGCACATCGTAGTACGAAGCCTCCAGTGACCTCTACCAGAGGTTTCGCAAAACCATGGTCTGTGGGACCCCAGTCCTAAGTTACGACACAACCCACAATACTGTGAAGTTATGAAATATTGTCACATTGTATAGATAAATTTTGTCGTTTATGTGAAATTTTCTGGTTGACCAAACGAGAATTTCGTGCTAAGTCACGAACTTTGATTTATAAATTGTATATGCCAGTTACGAGTATATCTCTTGATTTGAATTATTGTATGGAAATAATGTATTTATGGATGCAGATATGACGGATACGTTTGATAAGCTAATCAGTGGAATGCTACCTGTTTCGTTAATTCTTCCTGTACAAATGTTTTAATTGTTATTTGTTATTAGGTATGCGGTAATGCAGAGCGACAGCAGATGATAAAAAATGCTATCAAAGAAGTACCGACCTATAAGAGCTCTAAGCTTAATTAAAAGTCAACACAACAACATGCTGACGAGCTGAAACCTATAATGTGGTCAAATAACTGCCTTGTTATGCATAAAAAAACATCATAAGCTAAAATATCTTTGCTGCAAGAATTTTAAGCCGATAAGTTATGATAGGTGTCATTACAGTGTCATCCAGAGAGACGAAACGAAAGCCTTATTTCATTGAATTGAACACTGAAAGCTCTGGTAACAATTTAGAAGAGAATGAGTCAAGATTCGAAAGATACAGCATGGGTGGGGTTAAGGATCATGAAAAGCATCTATTGTCACTAAAGGATTTACTACATTTCTGGAAGCACTAAGTACTTTTTTATCAGTGGGCTAATTCAAATGCATTTGTCGAGAGTAGAAATCGTCTGTCAAATAATTTTCTAGTAATCAATTTTGAACTGATTGTCAAGGTAATACAGTTGAAAATTGAATATCAAAGCCAGACTGCGCCTAATGTCATTCAGCCGATGGTAGATGCCAAATTTCCAATATCGCGTACGAAGACGGAGAACTTTGTCAATATAGTGGTACATAAGGGTCATAATTAGTGGATGCCGACGATTTTCGCGCTGTCATCTCAACGACTGCCCACCCTTGTCGTTAGAGCAGTCGACTGGATAGAAAGCATGGAAATAACATGGTGATTGATAAACTAGGTGCAAATAAACATATTTTATAAACACAGAATGCTTTTTGCTTAAATTTGAACATAAATTTACCATAATATAACTTATTACACTTATGTCTGGATTTGTAAGCAGAAATATGGATAGGTACCTACTGGATGGAGTGGATGACATAGTGGATGGAGTGTTTTGTAAAACTACAAAAAAACTTTTAAATCTAGAAATATTTAACGACTAGCTGCTACTAACTGTAACTTACACAAACTTCTGCCGTTCACCGCTAGGGGCGCTGTGCAATCTGCCATACATTTTGTACGCACTTGGTAAGGTTAAACTTATGGTAGAGCTACAGAACTTTCATATAATAAATTATCATGCGCAAAAATTAGTCTGTTTGGGCCCGCCATACACGGACAGTTCGAGCAATTAGCCAGTGGTCAACATAAAGGCACGGACCGCTTTTGCAGCCAGTCAACAGCTTGAATCTACCATTGATAGGTAACTGCTGGAGTAATTGGTAGTGAAACTGCTCAACAGGTCACAACTTCATTTTCATTCAAATCAGTAGCAACATTGATTTTGAGGAAGAGGAACCACTGCTACTTTGTAATATTTGCTCGAGCAGTCAGTATAAAATATACCTGGCAACTGAAATTTCACCGTGCCGAAGTAGTCACAACTGCTCGAGCAGTACCGTGTATGTGTGTATGTAGAAAACAGTTGTCAGTATGCAGTTGCAGCTACAAGCTGTCGTAATTGTGTAAGAGTGCCTAAAATGATTTGTGTCTTAGTTTTACTGCTATAAATTTATACTACGCATACCAATATTATAAATGCAAAAATTTTATAAAAAAAAATAAAACCGACTCCAAAAAACCTACACTAAAACGTAGAAAAATAATTACTAATTACCTACTTATTTATTAGGACGAATTATTAATATTTATGTAGGTATACCATGATTGATACTTCTGGAGTCGGTGCCAAGATTATGAAACATGTAAAGTTTGCCTGCACCGACTCCAAAAGTATCAATCATGGTATACCTACATAAATATTAATAATTCGTCCTAATAAATAAGTAGGTAATTAGTAATTATTTTTCTACGTTTTAGTGTAGGTTTTTTGGAGTCGGTTTTATTTTTTTTTATAAAATTTTACTTATTTCTTGCTTTTTAGTTAACTAATTATTACCTTGATGTTACCACTGAAGGTAGGCAGTACACTGAGACCAAAAAAAATTGGTTCATAATCGGCGGAGATATTGCGTATAAAAAAGTTCATCCCCAATTTTCCACCCTTGGGGGTGAAATATTTTCTTCAAATTCGCATGAAACCACCCTTTTGATAATACCTATTCAACAAAAAAATAATCGTTCAAATTGGTTTATAATCGGCGGAGATATTGCGTATAAAAAAGTTCATCCCCAATTTTCCACCCTTGGGGGTTGTTTTTTTTATTATTAAATTTAAATGGGACCACCCTTGAGATATTACCTATACGCCGAAAAAAGATTTGTTCAAATCGGTTCATAATTGGCGGAGTTATCGCGTAACAAACATAGAAAAAAAAAAAAAAAAAAAAAACATACGGATCGAATTGAGAACCTCCTCCTTTTTTGAAGTCGGTTGAAAAGGAACTCTGTCTGTCTTGCTTTCAACCGATTTTGATGAAATTTGGCATAGAGATAGTTTAACTCCCGGGAAAGGACATAGATAGTTTTTATCCCGGTTTTTGAAACAGGGACGCGCACGGTAATGAATTTCGGTGACAGACAAAATTCCACGCGGGCGAAGCCGCGGGCGGAAAGCTAGTATAAGTATTATAACCCTTTGTTTGATGTGCTTGTAGCTTAATGATTTTTAATGCTTAGAAAGGCACGATAAATGTTGGTCTGGGCTAATATCTCTTTTCGTCATTTTCAAAGGCTTTACAACAGTTTTTAACTGTATTATCACATTGTAACACCTATATTACTATTATGGAAGCAATAAACGTATTGAGTATTTGATAAAATCTAACATTAAGATTGACCCCTTCCCTCGCACACCCACATCTCTCCACCTAGATTAATGCCCGTATTCACAAACAATGCTTGCTTAAGTGAAGCAGAAAATCGAATGCACAGTGTTGAATAGAGCTCTGTAATTGGTTCGTGTGTCACCCTGTGCGTCCACGCGCACTGTGAGACCTCATAGTAATGTTTGTGAATACGGGCGTAAATTATTGACATTATTTACTGTGTTCATTTGATTTGGTGCATAATCTGAAAACCATTTAAAGATTTAACCATTTACAATGACAATAATTAGCTCGAATTCGTACAGTTTTTTTTATTTGTCATTTTTGACAATTAGTGTAATGTTTTAATTAAGACCGAAAATGATACGATTTTCTTTATGGTTTTTGTATTAGTTTGTTTTTAAAATTCACTTTATAGTAAATTAAAGATAAATCCTGATTTAATCACAGTGTTATTTATTAAATATACCTATATATAAAAATGTCTTCATTAAAGTAAATATATTATGTAATTTTAACAGAGGGACTTATAAAAACATCTTAAAGATGACCTAAACTCCAATCCAATGACATATAAAAACATCTTAAAGATGACCTAAACTCCATGCCTAAACTGAACTGTCCCACCAAACTCATTGACAAGGGGGCGCTACCGTCGTTCAACTATATAGTTTCCAACATGGCAAAAATCGGAACCAGCGATCCGGTATTGACGGTGGCGCCCCGCTGCCAATGTCAAGGTTATATTTCTATCATATTTTTTTTACCACCAAAACTGTCAGATGCTATTTTTCAAATAGCCCTATCCTACTATTTGATACAAAATCTAACGAAATCTCAGAATACGGAACAAACCAGAAACCGTCAACGGGCGTAAATGCACGGTGTAAATGTGTATTCATATAAATTACTCCGAATCGCACTAATTTGACTTTAGAGCAATTAGTCAATGGCCGGCGCGCGCATTGTTTACATATCCGTCAGATTGACACTTTATAATTATATTATGCCGTCTTGTGCCGTTCCAACATGTAAGAATGCTACTGGAATTACGAAGAAAGTGCATGGGATCATGTTTTATCCGTAAGTAGCACATTTCCAATTCATTTTAATTAAATAATAATTTTCACAAAAAATCACGGTTGTATTTTGTAAGTGTTGCCACAGGTCAACGGAATATTTTACCCTACTTTTTTATATTGAATTACATTTGTCTATAAAAAATTCACGCGTTAATTTTGTTAGCGTTACCACAGAATAATAGAATATTTTCCCCATCCTTTTTGTTTTAATCAGTTTTTAGTGTAATTTCATCCATGACATGACAACCTGATTAATTAAATTATAAGTGCCACTTGTGGTCTAAACTGAATAAATATTTTTGATTTTGATTTGATTTTAATATTTGAATTAATTTATAATATTACTCCCTAAATAATGAGGAGATAATAAATTACTATCGTGAATTTCATACTTTCCCATTTATTCAAAAGTAAGGCATTGGTATCAACAGATCAGCAGCAGCAATATTTGTATATTTAATAATAATTTTAAGTAATTAATTATTGCTTACATACTTACTCTGATTTTCTTTCAGGATACACAGCCAGAGTTGCCTCGCAATCAAATTCAAGTATTGGTGATGTTTTTGATTTGGATTCTGTTTTTGACTCCAAGAAAAGTTAACCTCTTACCTACGGGAGGCACCTATTGTTGCCAAGTCAAAAGTCACTTCTCAATACGGGTGGCATCTATTGTAATTTTGGCAAAGCCAATACTAAATCACGGTTTACGAAAAAAAAACAATAAAATTGCAAATTAAGTGTAAAATGCGCTTGTAATTATGAAACTACATTATTTGCAGAATATAATATTCTAAATTTCAATACCGTAAGTCTCACACTTTTTCAAATATCTTGATATTAAGTGGAGCAAACAATTTTATAGGTTAAAATTTTATAAAAAAAAATAAAACCGACTCCAAAAAACCTACACTAAAACGTAGAAAAATAATTACTAATTACCTACTTATTTATTAGGACGAATTATTAATATTTATGTAGGTATACCATGATTGATACTTCTGGAGTCGGTGCCAAGATTATGAAACATGTAAAGTTTGCCTGCACCGACTCCAAAAGTATCAATCATGGTATACCTACATAAATATTAATAATTCGTCCTAATAAATAAGTAGGTAATTAGTAATTATTTTTCTACGTTTTAGTGTAGGTTTTTTGGAGTCGGTTTTATTTTTTTTTATAAAATTTTACTTATTTCTTGCTTTTTAGTTAACTAATTATTACCTTGATGTTACCACTGAAGGTAGGCAGTACACTGAGACCAAAAAAAATTGGTTCATAATCGGCGGAGATATTGCGTATAAAAAAGTTCATCCCCAATTTTCCACCCTTGGGGGTGAAATATTTTCTTCAAATTCGCATGAAACCACCCTTTTGATAATACCTATTCAACAAAAAAATAATCGTTCAAATTGGTTTATAATCGGCGGAGATATTGCGTATAAAAAAGTTCATCCCCAATTTTCCACCCTTGGGGGTTGTTTTTTTTATTATTAAATTTAAATGGGACCACCCTTGAGATATTACCTATACGCCGAAAAAAGATTTGTTCAAATCGGTTCATAATTGGCGGAGTTATCGCGTAACAAACATAGAAAAAAAAAAAAAAAAAAAAAACATACGGATCGAATTGAGAACCTCCTCCTTTTTTGAAGTCGGTTGAAAATACCCCGTATTGAGAGGCGACTTTGGTTTCCAAGGGCCCGTAGGTAAAGGGTTAAACTAAAAGCACTACTGCGCCGTAAACAAATGTTTTGTTGTCGATATGTTTACATAATAAAGAACCTTAAGTTTCTTTTTTGTTTTACTTGGCATTCTAAAATTTATATTCGACTTTTGTAATTGACTTTTAAATAACATATTATACCTACATGTAGTATATTACACTATTTAATAGAAATAAATAATCATCTACACTTAGTTACTTCGGAGTAAAAATTAAATTCATAGGTAGGTAGGTACTATCTATGCCTATGGCCAGTCATGTCGTCTTGTTCTATCGCAAAGAATCACCATTTGATGAGAGCGAGAGCAAAAACGGAAATGGATAGTTAACACTGTGGCCGTGTGTACTTATTTCACTTATAGCCTGACCAGGAACATAAAAACCCTCGCCATGTTGCGGAAAACTAATGGTACTAATTTCTTTTAATGGCAACAGTAACTGAAAACTTCATTGTCATGTCACCTTGCATGTCAGTCTATTGCTGTCAAAGTGTAAACAAACTTTATTTTAAATGTGCGCAATTGATTTTGTGAATTAAATTGCTAAAATCTTTTTATAGTCGTGAAAGAAAAGTGGTTTACAATGTGTTAAAGTATTTGTCGAAGAGAAATACTAAGGTTTCGGACAATATTTTCATTGAATAATGTTTCCGACAAAGGTTGTCAAATTGACTGACATGTTTATCGCATAGTACAGTCCACTATCAAAATTAGCTGTGGTTTGTTTCAACTACCTATTTTAAATTTTTTTGTCACTTTCTAAGTGTTGAATTTTATGGAATTGGGAAAGAAGTACCGAGTTTGAAGCGTTCATGAGCAAACATTGCAGTTGAATATTCAAGTTCTGAATTTGATTATTGATGAATAATAAAATAAATCCTACTAGCTCGATTGATGGTTTCATTTAATTTATTTAAACCAGGTTACCTATAATAATATTTTTTCGTTAATTTATGAAAATATCAAATTAGCCCGTAATCCTGAATCCTGATACATAAAGTTAGCCTATTAATTTAACACAGGTACGACTGTACTCAGTGTTGCACTATCAAATGCAATTGACGCGCCTCTATGCCAGGGTTTTTATGTTCCTGGTCAGGCTATACTTATTTTTTACTTGTTTAACATCTCTTTAAAAAATTACATAATATTACCCCAAAAATGGGGGTGTCACACGGCGCTAGTAACACTAAAGGGGGTAGAGGGGCGCGGGAGGGGAAGTATTTTGGACACAACGTTTCCTACCTTTTCTCCCACACCGTTGTGGCTAAACGCAAACCGCGAAAGCCAAAAAAAAAAAAAAATAAAAAAAAAAAATAAAAAAAAAAATAAAAAAAAAAAGTTGCCGCGTAAAAATGTTATCGAACACTCCTTCTGGTTTGTTCTGTATTCTGAGAACGAAATGAATACTTTACATTTCTTGTGGGCTGCCCACAGAGAAGAATTGCGGAGAAGGCGGAAAATGCGAGAATTAGCCAGAAGATATGAAGAAAATTTTGAAGATATGCCAGAGCTTCTGTTCAGGCAACGTTACAGGCTTAACAAAGGCCAATTTCGG